>NC_060886.1:18618107-18825607 GCF_014805685.1 Silurus meridionalis
TTATGAGTGGTTAATATTTAGAAATAACGACAGTGCTTGTGTGTGTGTGTTATAGTTGCTGCATATCTATCATCAGTAATCTATCAGCACAACACAGTAAGGTAAATGTCATCATATAAAAAGATTAACTCACAGTAAGACTTCCAAACTGGTGGTCTGAATTCATCATTATCTGTTGGACAGAAATTCAGAAGACAATTTAAGAGAATGGTGAAATAATACAAATAAAATAGAATTGAATTTAACATGCGACTCTGACAGCTACAATAGTATAGTCATAGTCAAAAGTATAGTCATCAATTAAAAAAAGACAATGTTATACTACGTTTTCAGACAAAATACCTCAGACTATTCAGAATAACTGCAGATATACTTAGTACAATTGAAAGTGCGCACTCTAGTGGAGAAATATCGAATACATGCTTAATGTTCTAGGTGCAATGTTTTTTTTTTTTTTTTTTTTTACTTTCTCTAAAAAGAGTATAATAAAGGTCACATGAGAGTAAGTTTCAAGTGAAACACTTCAAGTATTCAACATCAGCCTTTTTATATTCAATAGAAAGACAGAATAAATATGCACAGCAGAAAGGAATACAGCAAATCAGTATTAGGCTCAGTTTCTCAAATTCAAACATATTCCTCTTCTAATTATTTTTTATAGAGGAGAAAAGATCCAGCATATTACTTGTATAAACATATTAGAAACTGCATTTAGGTGCAAAGCAAAATCCTGAGATGTATTTTTACTAATTCTATATGAAGAATAATTATTTCACATTTAAATTTAGTGGTTAATAGTTCATGCTTTTCTATATATAAAAAAAAAGTATGACATTAAGATAATTCTGTTTCTTTCTAGGATTTTTAAATGAATTAACAATGTTCAATTAAAAAATCTTTAATTTTGTACATGAAAACAAAATAAAACAATTTCACTACCTAGAAAATGAAAGTTCGGCTGATTATCTACTATTGTGTTTGGCAAAATAATTAGTCAAGGATGCCTGAATTTGGCACATACAGACTATTGATTTGGCCATGTCATAAGAGTAGAGGTGGGAAAAAGTAAAAATATATGGACCAAATTCTTGTCTCCTATTAGAGGTCACTGAATAGCTGTATTGTGCTTTGAACTCTACTGTACAACAAACTGGATCGTTTCTCTTTGTACTATGAGTTTCAATGAACTAAATCTTTGAAAATAAAACTATTTATTTATTTAAGCATATTATGAAATCTTAAATAAAATGAACAATGAAAACTTTAATTTTAATATACTGTTTTGTATAAGGCAACATTTATTTTTGGTCCACAGCCTTATTCAAGTTTCTTTTTTTGGCCCTTTATAAGAAAGGGTTTGGGCAACTCTAAATTAGAGGATTGTACAATTCTAAATTTTACTATTTATTTCAGCAGCTTTCTTGATGGATATGGACCACCAGCAGCAGACAGTGTTAGAATGTTATTATGATGGATGCACTTTGAAAAATTATTCCACACTTTCTAACGTAGATTTACTACTAGACAAAATATTTACTGCACTTTGGCTCATTTTTCAATGTCATTTTATTTGTCCGTTTAACAACACATGAGAAATCCAGATGTAGATTTGTATTCTCCCTTAAATTACAATCAGAAACCTTAAAAGGCATCATACTCCAAAGAAGAACCTCATCCACTTCTGCAAGACAGGAGATCAGTGGTATTATAAATAATTATCCTTCAAAGACTGTATACTTAAAAGGCAAACAGTGCAGCCGTTATGATTACTTTCACAACTATTGGGCACAAATAGTTTATAATTTATGCAGAAATCATAAACACTGTATTCAAGATTGTTGAGAAACGGTTTTTGGAAAGCATTTTACACAGTCCGCTTCTCATTAAAAACACTGAACACAGGATGCACAACATGGGGGCCCTTAAACTGGAGAGTTCAATATTCATTTAATGGTTTGTGATGAAAAAGTGAGAAAAAGGACCAAATGAGCTTTTCATGTGCTTAATAAAAATACCTGCTACTACTTCACATTCTTAATGAAGGGCCTCAGGGGGGGAAAAACTCCTACAGAAACCTCTCGGCGTAAGCACTCAGAACAATGCATCTCCGGGGGAAAGAGGCTTTAGACAATATGTCACAAGACTCTCAAAATCCTGGTCCTTCTTCACTATGCTACAGCTCTCGCTCACGCTCTCTCTCTCTCTCTCTCTCTCTGGAACAGAAAGGGAATTTCCTGAGAGGTGACAGTTTCCTTTGCCTTTAATTTACATGTCCGAAATGCAAACTGCCCCGTTCTAAGCCACTTTCACTATTCCCATAAATTCACAATGATGCAGTACCTGTTCAGAATCCTCCTGACATTCTCCATAAATATTGAACATGTAACAACCAAACTATTCCCCTACTGTTCCCCTCTTCATTTTTCCTAAAAAGCGTCATAAGCCAGGAGAAGAAATATACAATATTAGAAGGCTTTTACGTTCAAGCTCTACATCATATATTGAAAGATATTGCATGATAAATGATTAAGCAAGAGAGAGAGAGAGAACTGCTTTTCTAACTATATTAACCCCCAACATAGTTTTTAGACTGATGGTAATTCTTAGTCTGTGACCTAACAAACCAGTATCCGAATGTAATAATCGATAAACATTTTCTTGTAAGTCATTCTGGATAAGGGCATCTGCCAAATGATATAAATATAACTAACGTGTAACGTTCTGCATTTAGAAATGGTCAGGAGGAGGAACGAAGACACCGTGGCTCCAGACACAGTTGTGGAGACATTGTTTCGTGCCAAATTAGGAGGTGTCCCTCCATCATTGTGCTCCTCCTATGATTCAGCATTTAATATTGATAGAAAATGGCTGCTCCCTTATTCAGAGATAAGCGCTGCAAGGAAGAGCACTTCCTCTTGATGACTGGCCGTATTGCCAACAAGTGTCTGAGCCTTTATTATATTACTTTGTCCTTCGTATACTGCCGTTTGTCCTCTCAAGCACTTAGTTGTCCTCTCGAGCACTTGCCACTGTAAGTGATACCCAGAGAAAGAAAGGAGATTTAATCAGCCCAATTGAAGACAAGTATAGTGTGAAACCATCAGCTGTTCCCTCCGTAGTGCTCTTGAAGGCTGAACAAAAACAGCTGAACTGGAGTCCCTAGGGCAAGAAACTGAATGAAGCTCTTGTGCTTTGAAACATATCAGACAATATATTATATTACACCAGACCTGAGGCACCTGCAGGACACAATAACTAGAAGCATGACAAATAAATGGCACGCTGTGAGCTTAAAACCAGGAGAACCTGTTGGCTGTGGTTAAGAGCCTGTTAGCTTCGCATGGCCAGTCTATTGTTGATTAGCAACCACAGAGACACGCTGCCAACGCCATACACACCCTGTGGGGATTTACTGCAACGCATTGTC
Organism: Silurus meridionalis; assembly: GCF_014805685.1. Classification (NCBI taxonomy): domain Eukaryota; kingdom Metazoa; phylum Chordata; class Actinopteri; order Siluriformes; family Siluridae; genus Silurus; species Silurus meridionalis. Next base: position 18,621,535 of record NC_060886.1, read on the forward strand.
CTGGAAAAAAAATTTATTCACTCATTGCAATATTTAAGTATGAATTCATTAACAGGTATGGGGACTTACCGAAAACGAGGATAGCCATGATATTGCTGTTAATTCCGCTGGACAAAGCTGTGGGATGCAGCGCCAAGTTCCTCTTCTCTCTCTCTCTCTCTCTCTCTCTCTCTCCCCCTTCTGTCTCTCTCTAGCGCTCTCTCTCTCTCTCATTCAAAGCAAATCCATGAAGGAAATGCTTTCTCACTGACAAAGCTGCATAAAAAAAAGATATAAATGTGAATAACCTGACTACACCGGCTCTGCCCTGGTGCCAATGTTTTATCCCTTTTCTCCTCCACAGGCTGCACAGCGCTAAAACTTTGAACCCCACTGAGTCTTATCTACCCCCATCAATTCAGCGCCACTCTCCAGTTCCAAACAATCCGCTATTTCCTTTTCCTTTCCTATTTCTATCTAAGCAGCCTCGCTGATCAGGACTCCCATCCAGTCCCGTTCATGGTTTTTCTCCTCCCGAACAAGTTGGCTATAGCGATACGCGGCACTAGGAGCTCCGACTCAGACTGTATCCCTGTATCGGAGCCGCCATGTTGTGAGACCACGTGACCGAAAAGCGCCGTCTGTCCTCAAGGACTGCATGCTCTTCATGGCGCGTTACCATGGAGACGCTCTGCCTCAGCGCCATGAGGTCACGGCCATGATGCTGCATTTGGTGTTCGGATGATAAACATGTTAGAACCTGTTGATAAACGGGAACAAGTGGGTAGCTCTAGGATGAGGTCTTGTCTCGAGGAAAAAAAGTTTTTAATTAAAAAAGACAGAGCTAAATAAATGGTTGATAAACCCTTATATACACAACCATTTGCATTTCTCTTCCGTAGGCTGCCATTTAGATTGCAGGTCTCATTAATGATTTTATACAAAAATTTATTTCTGTATCAACAGAGTAGACAGGAATGACTTTTAAACCATTAGAATGAAGAAATATACTAAATGAACGATAAATGTGTATACTTCAATTGTATGTTGTTCCTATTTTTTTGGGTGAATGTTAGCCAGCAGTTGAAGCAGTCATGACACAAACTATCAGTTCCAATGAAAACGATGAACAAAAATAACTGGATGTTAGAACACCAAAAAACAAACAAAAAAAACCAACAGAATTCCTTATAGATATTTGTAAAAAATGTTAATGTTTATAAAGGAAACTGTAAAGTCCCTGTGGATCTCGATCTGGATCTCTATCCTGGGAGTTTGTTGCCTTTATGTTATGCCCAGTGAGTTAGTAAGGATAAGTAGAAGTCCTTTAGAAACGTGTAGGTCACATGTTGGTGTCTACTGTATACGTCATGAAACATCCATATTCTAAAACCTTTCCACAATATTGTTATTGGTTGAAGTGTCTATTTTGTTTAGCAGGGTGGTTAGAAAAACTGTAAGACATGAAGATGTTGTCTGCATGAGTGATCAAATAGTTCAAATTCACCCATAGCTTTGGTATCAACTTTGAAATTTTGATATCTCTTGTAAGAGTTGTAATTAGGCAGGGTTGGCATAGTCTCTCTTCCCTGTAAATTACAGTGGTGATAGCCAATCATAGGCATCTGCGAGCTCATGTATGCAGAATAGGGAGATAGCTCTTATCTCAGAGTTGTGCACTGTTCTGTGTGAACAGGGGTGGACCAAGCCTGGTCTCCTAGTCAGTTTGGTTACAATGCCATGTGTAAATCTCATGGTGAAGATTGTTAAGAGTGTAATGTTGTTCTGGAGTAAGATTTGCAAGCAAATGGAGAATTAATTTGACATTTTTTACTGTAATGAAATGCATTATTTGGAGGCATAACACTGTAATCCACCAGTTTATTTCTAGCTACCATAAGCTAATAATTCGATTTTGCGATGCTAGCAAACATAATATCTTAATGTTATGTCAGCTTGTATTTGTACAGTAGCTTGCTGGACAACAAACCTATATGGCTTAGGTGTGTGTCTTTTATATTTAGTGGGGATCTTGCTAAAGCAAATACACTCGATTAGCTGTGTGTATTTATTTGCAGATTTTTGTGTGGCAGAATTTTTCAGTCATTATACACTGACAATATCTATATCACATGCTAAAGTATTTGCTAGTGAATAGATTTGACTTATTTTTTCTCTTGACTGATTAGGTATACTTTATGGTTTTATTTTACTTCCCAAATTCATTTGAGTCTTGATTTTTTTTTCAGCCCAACTGCTTTTAATACAGGCAGAATCAGCATTAAGTCCCCTGTGGATCTAAAAGCAAACTCTGAGTAATAAAACTTTCCTCTGGGAAAGAATCCTATTCTTTACACGTGCAAGCTTGGTAGGAAACTGGGGTCAGAACAAAGGGTCACACATGATAGCTACCCAGGAGCAGAGAAGATCAAGGCACAACAGTGGCAGCATGGAAATAGGATTAAAACCCATAACCTTTGTACTATATTATGTTACTTAAACATACCATTGTTTGCACCATAAGCACACAACAGGGTGTGAATGCTGTCATATCTTAACATTATATTTACAACACTAGAACAGTAGAAGTAAATAAAAAGAAATATATATAGAATGTATTGTGAATTTGCCTTAAATCACTTTTTATAGCAAGCTGTTTTAAGTAGAGAAGATATTAGTGTGCATCCATATTACCCTCATAGGCTTTATATGTTAATTATGATTGTGTACAAAAATGCTAAATGCTAATGAACAGCACTGTATTAAAGAACAACTAATTAAGAATAAGCTAGTTTGTCATCCAAGCCAGTGTTTTATTAATTCATGTATTCTTTATACTGGTTACCTGAATATCAGAATGCACTGATTTGCAAATCTTATAAATCCATATTCTGTTCACAATAAAAAAAAAAAAAAAAACATAAAAAAACCCATAAAAAAATCAAACGGTTAAATTGAGAATATATACAATTTTTAAAAAGGTCATTTTAAATTTGATGGTTGTAATAGGTCTCAAAATTCAGGACAAAGCCATGTTTACCACTGTGTCACATCTTCTATCTATATACATTTGGGAAATGAAGAGACCAGTTGGTGAAGGCAGACAGACCAGTTCAGCACCCGGACTCTTTTACTACGAAGTCATTCCCTAAAAAAGCTGTTTTCTGAATAGAAGTGTTTGTTTCTCTAAAACCTGCATTTACTGTTTAGCATTGATGGAGCATCTTAAAATGTGCAAGCTGCCCATTCCACAGGCACGCATGCAGTTGCATACCATAAGAGATGCAGCTTTTTTAATTGGGCAGTGATAAAAAGCCAAACGTTCCCTCTCCTCTTTAGTCCGGAGGATGTGATGTCAATAGTTTTTAAAGAGAAATTTCAATTTCAATTGGTCTGACCACAGAAACAGTTTTCAGTACATTTTAAATAAACTTTGGCCCAAAGAGGATGGCAGTGTTTTTTGGTAATTTTTACATATGCCTTCTTTGAATGATAGATTTAACTTGCATTTGTGGATGAGATGGCAAACTGTGTTCATACAATGATTTCTGGAGTTCTGATTTCTACATAAAATAATGACTTTTGCTCTTGTCCCTTGTGCATAAAGATTTCTCCAGATTCTTTGAAACCTTTGATGATTATGTTCTGTAAATGATGAGATATTCAACTTTTCACAATTTTATGTTAAGGAACATTGTTCTGTGTTTGTAGATACAATTGTTTACAGATTGGTGAAGCCCTGTCTATCTTTATTTCTGAGAGACACTGATAGTGTACTCTAAGGTACACTATTTATACCCAGTCACAGTTGGGACCTGTTGTCAATTAACCTCATTAGTTGCAAAATGTTTCTCCAGACTTTTGTTGCCCCGTTCCAACTTTTCAGAGATGTGTTGCAGTTATCAAATTTAAAATACCCTTTTTTCAGTTTAAATATTTGATATGCTTTTATTTTTTTATGTGAATAAAATGTGGATTTATAAGATTTTCAAATCATTGCATTAGTTTTTTATTTATGTTTTTTCCACAATGTCCAATCCTTTTTTGAATTGTAATAACAGTATAGTCAAGTTCTCGAAGCTTCAAACATTCCTTTTTCCCAATAATTATATTTTCTTTGTTTTTACCCCTAATGATGTTATTATTATTATTATTATTATGTAATTTTAGTATATTTAGTATATTTGCAAATTTGGGTGTAACTGTAAATTAAAAAAAATATATACACCTCTTTTCTCCCGCTTCATATTATTATTATTATTATTATTATTATTATTATTATTATTATTATTATCCAAATCCAAACATTGCACTCCAACCTCTGTGTTTGCTCCCCCCTGTAAAACACACATGGATATCCTGCACTGACAGAAACATAAGGGAGTGTGCACGCTAACAGGAAGTTTAGACAATAGCAGCCTAACAGCCTGCGTGCGTTTGGACTGCTACAGCAGGAGTCTCACTAGAACACAAGCTTGGTGAATGCTCATTTCCGCCTTTTTAACAATACAGAATTAGGGGCCAGAGTGCTAGTGAAAGCCTTCCATTAAATTCATATGATATCATTTGTCGGATACATTCCTGGAAGCATTTGATTATACAATATATTGTTAAGGTTCCACATAGGAATGTGTATTTCTATATGTATTAACATAAATATATAGATAAATAAGGTAGTGAAATGGTGTATTTTGTTGAAGAGTAAGAGAAATGATGTAGGTTTGCATATTTTCTGATGTAATCAGAGGACCAGTTGCTTTCAGTGGATTTCATCCTCAACTTCAAAAGCCTCTGCATAAAAAAATCATTCTCCAGAAATGTATAAGAGGGTGAGTCCCCGTATTGTTTGTCAGGAACATGGATAAAATTTTAATACGACTTCACTTAAAGAAGGAAATTCTGGGTACACAAGCTGCTCTAGACAGCAACAGTACTATTTTTCACCAATAATTTAAATAGCAAACATGTCTTTAATACCAGATTTGTGCAAAATGCATTGAAGATATTGTATTATTTAATATATCTCAGCCAGATTTGCTCAAGACATCTGAGCCTTGCTGAAACCTTGTATTCTGTAAGCATCCACCTTTTCTCCAGTGACCTGCTAATTTGATTGGTTTGAATTTGCATTAAAATTCAGTCAACGAATTAAATTATAGTACATTTTAACATCTTTACAATCTACCAGTATTCAGTGATTCAAGCGAACTGTAATACCAGTCAAATACAGCAAAAAAACAAGCAAGTACCACACTACAAATATGTCGGAGAAACTTCATCCCAGTGGCAAAAATTTATTTAAAGTTTTAGGAGTTTTTGCAGACAAAAGTCACACGAATCGAGTCATATATATATATATATTTAAACTTTTAAGGACTGCATATATAGAAGTAAATAAATCTTCCCTTTCTATGCTGTTCCTCTTTATTAAACAGACCTTTGTCTAAAATCAATTTATCAAGTTATAAGGCCACGGGAATTCTTGCAGTGCTGTTTTCAAGCCTTAGCAGACTCTTTTCAGTTCTTCAGCATGCAGAGATGCATGGAATTTTATTGCAATTTTATTGAGAAGAAGAAAATTTGCATTTACTTCTGGCCTAAACCTTTAAGAATTCATAACAGTGACAATACTGTTTCAGACTGTCCCAGCTGAAGATGCTGAGTCTGAACAACAGGCGCTTTAAAAAAAAAAAAAAAAACATAAATCCACAGGTGTTTGGCTCCAGCACTCTGTTCCACTCGTTGGACTTGAGAGGCGATGTGTGGAAATGTGACTGTAGATTACTGAGCCAGGAGAGGTGGCTGGAGTCAGAGAGAGTTTCCTATCACAGTGAGGTGCTCTCACCCAGAAACTCTGAAAGGTCAGTACCTCCATGCTATCAGCAATCCAGTGATCCATGGTGCTGACAAGCAGTGCAGCAGAGCGCAGAGCCATGTTCAATCAAAACCAACCTACTCAGGCAATGGCTCACGGGCCAACAGACAAACCTCCCATCATGGTGACAGAAACCACACTCAGAAAAGGGTGAGCAGGAACGCTCCACAGCTTATGATCAAGCATCCAGTGAAAAGAAACGCTTCGAAAGGTAACGCAATACTGAAACCAGCCACCAGGGGTAGTATTGTCTTCTTAGAAATGAAACCCCAGCTGGACGAGTTGCTCGACGTCCTAACCCAATCGCACAAACTGCCAAGAATGAAGGAAAGATCAATGATGCATGCTTTTACAAGCAGATGGTCATTCCCTACATCTCTGCTGTGACAGTCACCTTCTGCTCTCTGCACTTACACAAGCTTTTAAAATATTCAACCAAAACCACAGTCAGTGTGTAATCTGTTTTACTTATGGACCTCTTGATACACTTTCTTTAGTGTTTGTTAAATTAGAAAATGTGATGGTTGGCTTCATATGATTATGTTAAGTGAAAAGAAAAGAGATGTCAAATGAGCCAAAGCCTATGTGTAATATTTACTCACCCTAAAAAAAATATTATTGCACTTTAAAATCAATTGGTAATTATAAACTAGAAATGTATAGTACAAATCATGAAAAAGTATTTTAAGAAGAAATGTCTATCTATCTATCTATCTATCTATCTATCTATCTATCTATCTATCTATCTGTTTCTCGATAGAAATGAAACTGCTTTTCTTTTGTGAATGTTTTTACAGCATCAAATAGTTTATTTACTTATTGTGAAAGCTATACATTAAATCTCATTTAAAAAATACTTTGATACTATAAATGTAATATCTGTAAGTGAAATTTTTTTTTTTTACCAAGGAACAGTAACAGCAAAAGCCTGAGTTGCAGAATTTTGTTTAAAACCATGTGTTCATGACCGGTTTGTTCCAGGTTTCACCACAAGATGGCAGACTAACCCCAAACAAACCGCTTAGAAAAATGCAATAAAACTGAGCCTGACAGGTGATAAAACATCAGCTGAAAGGTTTTAAAATGAAAATCAGACTCCTGCAATAAATGTAAAGAGATATTAAAAGATTTATTACAACATTGTATTAATTTATGTTACTTTATACATAACTTTCACAAAATTACAAGTTTACTGCCAACACAATAATAATAACATCCGTTTTTCTGCAGCATGGCCAAAGTTGAACAAACAGCAGAAAATAAACCCTTTCACCTTCTGACTGAGAATCAAAGTTGAACATTCTACAGCAATAATCCAACCAAAATATGATTAAAATACCAGTCTAATTCTCGCAGAGAATCAGTCCTTCATGCAAGTAAGCACATAACAGTGACCGTACTAGTTTACCTGTAAATCAAAATCGTTCTTAAATAGATGACATGTAGAAAAGCAAAAATAAATAATGCAGCAATGAAACTACACAGTAGTAAGCCAATACATTTTAAGAAATAAGGCAATTTGAGCCTAATTGACGAGTTACTCTTACTCTAATTATCACCAAGCTCAACTGTAATTAAATAATTTCACTTAAATAAAGTACATGATCATTTTCCTTACTTTTGGAAAAGAACCTCCTGATTATAATATTATCAGTTCAAAAAGATCTTAAATTATCATTAGTATTATTGATTTGTTACTTATTGTTTTTGGGGGGGAATAAAGTACTCCACAAGTCAAGTGTGGAAAGTGTTTTAAAAGATCTTTTTTTCCCCCCCCTTTTCTTTTCACTATTCTTAAGCAAATAAAGGGCTTAAAGACTAACAAACAATGCACAAAAATGTCTTCAGATCTTATACAATGTAATCGGAATCATTAATGAAATTTTACAGTGTTTCCTAAAATCGCAGTCTTTTGACAATCGACTGTAGTGAATTAATAATAGAAAGAAAAACATTTTTTTTTTCATCGAACAGTGTTTTAAAAAGTAGAACACCATGGATTCAGGATCCGCCTTTCTGTCAGCAAGTGGCAAAGAATGCTCGTAAAAAAGCCTTTCTGCCTCCCACTCAGTCCACATTATGTACATGAAAGCCTCCGTGATCCCTGAACACAATCTACTTTAATCCACCCGTCGACCTGCGTTCATCATTTGCAAATCAATATCTATATCTAATACATTTTTCTTCTTAAATCAACATCAAAGACTCTGTGGTGAAGTATGCGCTATAGTCCTACAGTTACCCGACTGGAACAAACTACTCATGGAATGTTGATCAAAGCTTTTGCTCTTAAAAGACCTGATTTTAATCAAATATCCTTAAGACTTGCTTTTAGAAGCCTAAGATTACTTAAAACATTCTGCTCACATCAAACCACCTGAAGACGTAGTCAACAACTTATTCACAAAGTACAACAACAACAAAAAATAACTTGTTTAAACTGCACTTTGAACCGTTAAAGAGTGGAAACAATGCGAGTATAAAAAAAAAACAAAAAAAAAAAACAACAAACACCTGTCTCTCATGTGCAAAATTGAAATGGTATAATGAAAATAAACATGGCTGCTCCATATCTCTGTAGACCTACAGAAGTTCTGAAGAAAATCAATATCCACTTACAATGAGCCATGACACACTTTGCCACTTGACTCGTATATAAAATACACCAAGTCAGTCACATGACTCATGATGTTCCAACACCACATGACATGTTCTTGTACATGTAATAAATAAACATGGATTCTAAAGAGAAGGAGGCAATTTTTTTTCCAGACAATCAGTACAACCTTAATCACGGTTGGTAAAGTGCCATCCCTTGCGTCTTTACTACATTCTGTTAAAAAGGGAGAAAACTGATGGTAAATGGAATCCACTTGATGATTAGTGTTCTCCAGACTTAAGAACAGTGAGGGATCTGTTCCCACCTCACATCAACATGGCTGCCAGGAATAAAAGTAATCACAGAGAATCCTGATCAGCTCTTATTGGGCTGGGTGCAAGTGGCCGGGGCCGTGTTCGACTCCTCCCCTTCTGTGCTCTGGTCTGTGGTTGGGCCGGTGGTGGACCCGGATGCCGTAGAGGAGCTCACGCCATTGGATGTGCTGACAGAACTGTGTTGGATGGCCTCGTTATGAGGGCTGCTGGGGACGGACATCTCCTCGCTACTGTCCTCTTTATCAAGCACTGAAACAGAAAAGCAACACGACGACTAAAACAAAAAACCACAACAATCCTGTAATACAGATTAGTCCAGGGTCTTGATAATTGTTTGCAGTTATAAATTTTATAATTTATGCAATATTCCGTGTCACGTTAACACACAATGAACTTGATCATTAATGAACAAGATGCAAGGTCAGGAAAAATGTACACTGTAAACGAACATGTGAAGTACGTTTGATTAAATGCTAATGGGAATGCATCGCCAAATGAAATAAGATGTCACAACAGAATGTACTTCCTGGTTTTCAATGTAAGCATTTATACCACTTGAAACTTAGATCTGAACGATGATATGTTCAGTTTGATGTTCATAATTTCACATTGTAGAGATTTTGACTGATGTGATAAACAATGGTTTTTAACAATGAAAAAAAGTTGCAGGCATTTGTAAATTAATATCAACACCATTTTAAGTAGTTGCCACAATGACAGTCCTGTACTACATGTCCTTTACCCTTCTCAATTCCTGAAGCTCTCAGGGTTTAATCATTTATTTATTTTTGAACCTAGTTTTAACCTAATTCACATTTTATGAAATTGAGAGCGCAAGGAATCACTGCACATAGATGCCCAGATATTTTCAAGAGGATTGGAATACTGACACTATATGGTAGAAGGACTATGCGTGCCATCGGTTATATATGTGATGTTTCATTATCAAATCTAAGTAAACGCTTTGCTGTGTACAGAACATCATACAGAGCTATGATACAAAGTGGAGACTCAGCCACTCTGTCAGGGTGTCCCCTAGGACTCGCTTGGCCGTGATGTCCTTGGAAGCAAAAGACTGCAGTGTCTCCAGTATTGTTATGGGAGCAGCTAACAAGCAGGAGTCTGCATGTTCACATTAAAAAATACGGCGCTTAACGCTGTCATCCAAAAGCTCTGACAAGCTTATGGCTTGTCATCAAAAAAAAAAAAAAAGAAAAAACAATTAGCCTGATTCATATGAGACAGAGGGTTTACCTGGCCAGACTGGGGTTAATACTACACAAAGATAATAGATAGGACTAAACTGTTACCAAGAAAAAAAGTTAACGGCAAAAGAAAAAAAAAAATCTATTTCTAATTCCAGAAATTGTTACATTTTGTTAAGCTGCTTTCATACAGTCATACACCCTGACCCAACAAAAAAACCCTCATCATATAATATCAACATTCTCAAGGGACCATGACACTGTTTCTGCAATTCCTGGCTGGAAAAGTGCACCACAATGCCACGGCTCTGACCCTGTGAACACAACATGCAAAACAAGCTAACATCTAATCAGTCGATTTGATGCGTAATTGCTATTAAACTCAGTTTCCGAGTCTGATCCCTGCTTTGCATTTTATTATTCCCCGTGCTTGCTTTGTAACCTTTAATTAAAGTTACAATGTCATTTTAAACCAACATCATAAGGGTGTATTATAGGCAGTGGCGTGTGGCTGAGCCCTCGCACCCCTCCCAGCGTTCTCATTTGTTTCTTGCTACCTTGCCAACTACTGCAGCGACAGATGATTACAGCACCTGATTTTAATGATGCTCACACTGGAGAGAGGCAGAGACTTGCAGTCCAAATGCCACCAGCTGCTCCACAATCGCAATGAATTAATTGGATCCTGATGAGGGAGGAAAGCAAAAAAACACTCTGTCTCGTAAAGAAATGCAGACTACTATGATAATTAATACAGCTAATGATGCAAAAGTCCGCTGAAATGGCACTTGATAATTAACATGGGGATTGTTATCTTTTGTGTATGTGTACGTGTGTGTGTTTGTTTCTTATTTAGGCATTAAAAGACATTCAGGCCGAGTGTTTAAAGCACTTGCAAACCAGGATCATATTATGTGATGTAGCAAAACACCCATTTCCAGAAGGCCATAAATACTCTTGACAGCTCGGAATAAGGTCGCACTCAACATAAATCGACAAGACAACCATTCATTTTCCCTTTTTTCAAGCCATATAACAGGCTCCTATAATTACTCCTAATGGCATTATACAGAAAAGCACAGGGTGAAATATAATATCATATGCAGCACTTCTTTCTCAAACTGCATTTCTCTCTCCCGCTCTCTTCCTCCCTCTCATTCGTTTCTGACCATCTAACCGGCTCGGGCAGATGGGTTATGCGCACTGCCAAGCCAAGGCATGGCCTGCCATGTTTGCAGGGCAGCCTGGGTAATTCCCCTCACACCTGCCACTGTGGAGCAATGATCAATAGTGCTAACATTTAAAGATGCAGAATCATGTGGACCTCACAGGCCTAGCTACTAATGCTAGAAATCGACCTGGCCTACTTCATATCCATAATTCAGCATGGATTAATATATTAAAACACAGAAAGTGCACTTTCATTACACTAGAGGAACTTCCCTGACAGAAGACATGACCATCTGCCATTGTGACGCCAGCAATAAATGTCGGAGAACCTCATCTAGTTGTTTACTAAAATAAAAAGACAAAGTGATATTCCACCCTCTATCTTATTTCAGCCCGTTTCTAATATATGACCCCCTCATACCGCACTCCACCACAAACACGAGTGAAGGATAGCCTCATCCATTACCGCAGCCCTCACTCCGCTCCCACAAACGCACCAACCAGACACCCGCAAATGAGTTCACTCCCTGACAACCTCATCCCACCCGGCCACCATCGCTCCAATAATATGCATGAGATGTGTCAGTCCTGCTGCTTTAACAATGGCGTCGGATAATGAACGGCATGGTGGTGAGGTGGCATGTCTGCAGCAGGACAGCCATGCTGCTATAATACACTCATTTCTGAGGCAATCATTGTCAATTCGTCTGTGCAGCTCTCTCATTGAGCTCTGCAAACAAACCTGAGCAATAGCAACCTTTTCAATCCCTCTCAATCTTTTTGTCTTACAAACATACCCACATAGCCCCATCAAAGATCTGGACGTCATATTGTTTCTTTTTTATAAATAAGTTGCAAAAAATAATCACGTTGACGAAGTGCTGAAAGTGAGGACTTGCCAGGAAAAGGCTTACACAAAGGCAGCCACAGCCTTCAATGTGGTACATGAAGGAAGCCTGAGGATCTGCTGCAAGCACAGCCTCCCACAACTGCTCCCTCATTCCACTGACAACAGCAAATTGATATGAAGTGGCTGCATATGGGAGACAAGCTACAGATCTGCTCATTTCATAAGATGTCATTAGAGCATAACGGCTAAAGATGTGCCTGAATCACATCTGCCCCTCCATCTCAGACTCGCTCATTTACCTTTAAAGTGGAAAAAAAATACATCCGTTTGGAGAAACATGAACACAAAACTGCTAATTAAAAAAAAAGCTACATATGTAAAACATATGATTCATATACAAGAAAATTCATTAAAGAACAAGAAGTCCAGAGAAGCAAAGCGTGTGGTTGTTATACCACCTACAGGCCTTTTCACTCTACATCGGTTCATGTTCTAATGTTCACATTTCATCAGGTACCAAACATTCCATTTACGCCAAAGGAAAAAAAGAATAAAAGCAGAACAAAGTTTTAACAGCCTGCAAGCTTGCCTACTGCAGGGGATACGGATGGTCCAAAAACAAGAAGACAGTCAAGGAAGAAACGTTGTAAAGACATCATGGAAAAATCTTAGAGAAAGGCTAAAAGCTGTTTCAGCAAAAATAAAAAAATAAATTAAAAAATAAAAAAAGTACACACTGTTTAAATAAAATGCAACATTTTGCAAAGGGGCATGTAGGAATAATATTCAGGAGCTTATAAAATGAGAATGAAAGTTAAAATATCCTAAATAAATTTACAGAAATTGCAAAAACACACAAAAAAAAGCATAACCGTGTGGGAAGGGTTTTATTCATCAGGATTTTATTGGCGTATGCAATCTCTCTCTCTCTCTCTCTCTCTCCCTTTCTCTCTATCTATCTACTATATATATATATATATATATATATATATATATATATATATATATATATATATATATTTATATATTATTTCTATTATTTATTTCTATTATTTTATCTATTTCTATTATTTCTATATAATTATTTCTTTCCAATCCAAGGCTATCTCCGTTACCCAAGTTAAAATGGAAAAAAAGGCTAATATGGTTGGATCATTTGCAGTATAGTCTGAGCAAGGTCATAAAGATTTTCACTGGGTGACAGCTTCCATTTTATTTTCCTTTAAATTCATAGTTCTGTTGTGAAAGAGTAAAGTGCTTGTATCTGCTGCAGTACTCACGATTGTAGCCAGATTTCTTCTGCATGAGTGTCACAGGGCAGTCCTTATGAGCAAGCAGGAGCTGTTTCAGCTGGGCCACCTCGTTTCGTAACAGAGTCACCTCATTCTGCAAAGACGCAGGACAAGGCAGACACATCCAGCTGAGATCACATTCGTGTTAGGACAAGGACAAATAACCTTTACACGCTTTAATAACATCCCAGAATACATATCCATTCTCAGCAGAGATGATATCTTGTTTTGTTTGCTACATCCTGCCAATACAAATGATATACAATGAGTTCAAAAAAAAAAAAATAGACCTGAATAAGGAAATGACAGGATGACAATGTAAATAAAAAAATGCAACAGTTATAATGACACAACTATGGAAAGCATGAGAACAAATTCAGATAGGAGTGGGAATGTCTGGATACCCAAATTCAGTTAGAGTAGTTTCTTTATGTATTTGGATCTGGAATAATTTCCATACCGTTTAGCATTTTACCACTCACTTAACAAATATGATTCTCATCTGCTAGGTTGAATGTATTGCTATTATCTTTAAGAACTCTTTATTAACTTGTGCAACATCTGGCAGGTTACATCTTCACTGCATGTAAAGACTCATAGACTCATAGAACATCACAAATTATATAATTATTTCACAAACTTCAGGTGCCTTTAAAGCACCCTTCCAAATAAAAAGTTTTAGCTGGAATTAAATCCAGACCAAATATAGGATTATATCTTTATGTATCGCTATATTAGTGGTGAGATTAGTTCTACACTTTTTAAATGATTTGACTCATCCCTAAATGTGAGTAGCTCAAAAGAATGAAAGCAAGAAAATGAATAAAAAAATGACCAAGTACCAATGGTACATCAGGGATTAGTGCGGAAAACTATTGTTACATTGCGACAGAATTCTGGTTACATTTGGTCTATGCCTAATCAACAAAGTGAATTATTGTGTCATCAAAAAAGGGAAAGTAGAGAAAATGAGTTGAGAGAAAGACAGAAGGAGAGAACACCATCCCCTCCGTCAGCAGAACTCCACACCCCATTCTACCAAGATTTACTCTCCTCTTACTGCTCCCGTGGGATGCAGTGCTGCACGTGTCAAAGATGGGCCCGTTTAACAGTGAAGGTGACTTTAAGGGGATGTAGAGAAACATGGGCATGTGAGAGGGGCAGATTACTACATGGCAGATTTAAGTGCTTTTTTTCCCTCCCCTCTAAAACATGGCTGCCATTTTAATCTATTCGGCTAAAAAGCGGCCAATTTACTTGATTCCATCTGTTAGGGCTTGGCGGCGTTGGCGAGGCAAGGCTTTAGAAGAACAGATTTAAACACAGCTGGTGGAGCCATGGATCTCCTCACCACACGCACAGCAATATCCCATTACGACCAGCACTGAGGCTCTTGCATTCGTCCCATATCCTCCTTATTCGCCTCAGCCTCTCTTTTACTCCATCTCTCCCTCCTGCCCATAAAACTCTTATGGATCCAAGTAACCCTTTTATATAATACAATTCTACAGGCAACATGGGAGCACTGGAGGTGTCACGCAGATAATTACTGACTAAATATAGGCGCACAGGTCTGTGACAGGAAGGGGATGGCTATTAGAGTAACGTGGGAATTCCATTGAGAAACATACAAAGTGCAATGAGCGGAAAGGACAACAGCAAGCATGCTACAGTTCAGTGTGAGACAAAGCACTTCAGAAGGCAAACCAGCAGCCAAAAAGCTGCAAGTGCATGAATTATAGCACTTTACCGCCATCATACGTGTCTTTACAGATCAGCCCTGGATGACTGATAAATTTTAAACCTCCATGCACCATTTATTGTAGGGTAATAATATTTCTGGAGGCTCGCTGGCGGTGTAACGCGCAGCTCTGGTGCAGCATGCTGGCCTGTTGGCGCCGACATCTCGTTAAAGAGCCCGTTAAGGATGATGTCAGAGTAATCGTACATCATTAGAGCTCTCTGTGCTGATCAGCAAAACCAATGGGACAGACAGAGAACATTACAACACTCTAATGGCACTGATTAACATACTGCATAAAAACAATACACACTAATGGTGGACATTTAATTTCAGTATGAAGTGCTGCTCTGCTCTCTGCAGTTCCACTTACTCTTTGAATCCCCTTCTTCCCTTCCACGCACCCCCTTACCTCTCTTCATCTGCTTGTTTTCATTTAACCCTAAGCACAGTTACAACAATCTCATCAGCACCCCCCGCCTGTCTCTCCATCACAAATTAATCACTCTCGTTTTCTCCCCCTCCTTGTCTACCCCTCTTGGAGCCCCCACCCCTTTAATGGACAAACAGGACAGACAGCACGCAAATAAACAGCGGCACATCTCATTAAATTGTCTGGAACACGTCGCCTCATAGCCTAGCGTGTCCCTATCAACAGAGACAACAGTTACGTGAACTGTTTCGAACTTGTCAGGAGCGAATCCTAATTGCCTGCCGCAAAATGGCGGTTCAAAAAGACGGGTTTCCCTGGGAGAGTTCCAGGGCCAGCTCTTAAAACGCGCAGACAGAAGAGACGACACGCTTGTGTGCCGATGACATCTGGAGGAAATGTCTTTATTGACAGGGACGTATCAATGCAGGATACATAGACACACACTTACACACAACTCGCACACATATTCACATGTGCACACATTCACCATAGCTGTCAGAACAAAACACTTCTTAATCACCATTAATGATTTCATCACCATGTCAAGGAAATAAATGCCTTTAATCAGGGTATGAACAGAACATCATAAATACACACACACACACACACACACACACACACACACACACACACACACACACACACACACACACACACAAAACTGTACTTTATTTGGGTGGACAATCTATTTACAATAATTAAGCCAGGTAATTATTGCTACATCAACCAAACCCTAAAAAATGGTGGAACGGAGACTATAAGGAACAAATCAGACGTTAGAAATAGATGATAATTATAGATTTTAATATATTACTTTTTTGTATTTTGAAATATTTTTTTTTCGACTTAGAAGTGATTTTTTTTTTGCAAGACTTTGTTAAATTATTTGGTATAAAAAAAATAAAGTAAAAAATAAATATTTCATAAATACTAAATTATTACAATAAATGACTAACAGAAGAACAAAAAAAGAATCAAAATAATAGCAGATGGGCGTTAATATCAGCTGATATTAAGGGTTTCAGCAAAAAAAAAAGTTAAGATATTACATTAAAGTGATCATCTCTATTATCTAAATCCCATTAAATTCTCTTTAACAGAAATTACATTTCTAACCAAGTAAGGTTACTATTATTTTTAATAAATTAATCAATAGAAATATGAAGGTTATTATCTAGAATATATACTTCTAAAATAAAATAAAAGCATTTTAACTCTAGAACCAATATTTGTTTGATATTTATGTTATTTTTTAATACATTTTTATTCCAATCACAACTGATGGAAAATGGAAACCTGAGCATTGGAGGTTGTCACATGATAAGAACTGGGCCACTGCATCTGCACTGTTTTACGGAAAGGGGAGGGGTGGAGGGGAATTAAAATATAATCTTAAGCAAATGGACATGCTTTTAAAACTCTTAGCATCACGATAATATTATTAATATATGTGTTTAGTATTAGCACACAGTTCTTTGATATCTGTGTAATTCCTGTAATGGTTATATGATGTGAGTATGTGGCTTATCCCCTCTACAGTACTTTACTTCCTGTCTGCTTTAACTGTTCAATAGTATTGGTTGTTTTATTTATATAGTAGAATGTGGCGAACACATCTCTGCTTATCCCGGTCTTATCCTTAATACCAAATAAGGTAATCTCATGGTTTGCCCATTTGCTTACTTGCCTCCTTGATTAAACCCAAAAAAGTTGTGTGTCAAACAGTGTGCTGTGTTCCTAAACCTCCAAGTTTGAATTTAAGGTTAGCTTAATAAAATCTAACACTTTGGTAATTTCATTAACTGATGTGTCCTATACACAGGCATATTAATAAACAAAAATCGTTCACCCATACTTTAATTTTCCCTTCTTCTATTCAATGACGTTGATGGTGGTTGTGAAAGAACGACAGCTTATTCGTTAAGTAAAATAGGATTCATCTATTACTGCTGTGTGAACAGAACAGACACTATATATCATCAGTGCTTCTGACACTACATTTTTTATACGGTTGACACTTTTTTTACTTTGCCAAGCTGAAACTAAGCATTTTGAACTGACCTTCGCTACTTTGTAGTTCTAATTGTACTACTGTGGTAAAAGAGAAGTTCTAGCAGCCTCTGAGTGTAAGGTGTATGAGTTGTACCTGTAGCTGCCCGTTCATAGAGCTCAGGTCTTCCGCTTTTTTCTCCAGACTCTGCACCCACACTTTCCTCTTCTGTCTGCAGCGCGAGGCCGCTGCTCTGTTTCTCTCCAGAAACTTCCGTCTCTTCTCATCAGGGTCTTCGTTAGTTGACCGGCGCCGCCTCCCACCTGTACTGGGCGTGTGTTGAGCGGGTGGGGCTGGTGACGCCTAGAAGCACAAAGCAATATGCACAAATAAACCCCAGTTCCATGCACAAATCTAAATAAGTATTGTACTTTTTTCTTTTATAAGGCGTTTTTCAACAAATACGATGTGTTAATATGCATAAAATATTGATGAACCATAATAAATTTGGCATCGAATGAGAGCAGTACTACAACAAAAAAATGAAGAAAAAGACGAATTAAAAAAGTACAGCTAATGTTTAATCAATCAATAATTAAAGCTTAAACACAGTGAATGTGTGTGTAAGTATACACCTTGTTAAGACTGGGGTCAGGTTAGTTGTCTCCATGAGACACCAACATACACATGCAAAGCTACTACGCACAGGGGTTTCTGTGGTTGACGTTGCTGGCTGTTGTAGTGATTGTGGACGCGTCTCCTCAGCTGGTGGTTCGACTGGTGGAGGGACTGGGGGCGGAGTCTGGCTGGCGGCCCGGTTTTGCTCGGCATCTCCGTTGGTTACCTGAGGAAGCTGTTGACTAAGAGCTGCCTTCAGCTTCTGCATCGAAAATGAGGTGAAATCACAAGAGGGGGAAAAAATAGGGAGAAATGGTGAGGACACAAACATAGCAGTGCACCACAGGTCATAATATCATAGGTAAGAAACACATTCTAAATTGTAGCAAATCCTCTGTGAACTTTAGAATCAATTTTATTTCAAATTATATTATTAAAATTATATTATATTATTGAATGATATGTAAACCAACTAAAAAAAAGAAAACAATAAGCCAATAATTAAACATTATACTACATGTGAATTTTTGTTCTCATTTTGATGAATAAATCAGTGAACAACGTTAGCAAACTTTTCTGGGAGTTTTTCCACACCTATTTAAATTTAACCGAAGATTCTTATATCCATGAATAATGCAACTCTGCATACAATTACTGCAGCTGACAGGTACAAAGTTCCTAACTTTTAGAGACTGTGCAAAGCTTTCTTTCACTTTCAAACAGAGATAAACCGTGTTCAGTACAAGACCCTGTATTTTCGCTGCTGTGCTGAGAATGATGTTTAATTACGCATCAAGCTCTAGTGCAACACAATAGCCTTTTCAGTTATCTACCTTTTCCAGCAGCACTGCAAATTATAGAAGGCGTGAAACGTTGCTCATCTTTCTGTTGCCTGTATAAGCATTTTCTTTCTTTTTGCAAAACAGCCCCGCTCATAAGTCAGAGAGCTAAACCGCATTAGAGAGAGGCAGGTACAGGAGATTAGAGTAATTAACTTCCAGAGAAAGCGGGAGGCAAGGATTAAAACAACATATTCATCACCACTAAAAACAGATGCTTCCCTGCATCCTGTTCCAGAGGAGTAATAGCTGTCGTAGCTAATTTCCTATTCCCCCGAGACGGCCGTGATTCTCTCCTGTCAGGGAAATCTTTCTCTCCCGGGCGAGCAGCAGCTCGCATAGCATAGCGACCTCAGCGCTAAGCACCCCTTTCCTAACGCTGCCTCCCACTGAGCCTGTCACATTCCCCACAGCTGCCTAACAATAATGTCAACTCTCACACGCTGAATGACATCCACACACGCTCGACGCATCCAGCCATACTGAGTCGCGTCCGTCTTCATATGTCCATTCGCTGGCAACATGCGATATATATCACGGACACAAACCGGCGTGCAGGTATATACATCACAGATCTAAAGTATGTCCCTGAAAAAAGAAGAGGGGGAAAAAGCAACAATGGTGCAAAAAAGGAAAAAAAAAAAAAGTCAAAGACATCAGGTAACAAATGCACCCACAGCAGGTGAACAAGGCAACTGAGGGCTAAGAGAGAAGAGAGATTCATTAACATGGAAAAAACAAGAGGAGGACATTCTTTTAACAGCTACCTCTGCCAGACCTATCTATCTAGCAAATTAGTTTATAGTATAACAACCCCTCCAGAACTCCCTGGAAAGAAAGACCAAAAGTGAGAGAGAGAGAGAGAGAGAGAGAGAGAGAGAGAGAGAGAGAGAGAAAGAGAGAGAAAGAGAGAGAAAGAGAGAGAAACCAAATCATATTTCATATCTGCCACAGGAACCTCATCAGTGCAATAACCCTCCATCTCTGGGGTGTTATCCAACCATCTGCTACTATATTACTTATCTTTATTTTTCAACTAATTAACAGCATAATCTTCTAAATTCAGCAAGTTAATTATCATTATTGTGGTCTTTGCAGCATCATCAGTCCTTGTAAAGTGCCGTGTCTGTGTCTGGGGAGGAGAAGAGAAAAAGCGAGGGATAAAAAGATGGAGGGTTGGATGGCAGGAGGAGGGGCAGCCTCAGAGAGGGGTCTGTTTTCCTGATGTGAGCTCATTAGGTGTTGTGTTTTGTGTGTGCGTGCTTGTCTATGGCATTGAACGAGTAAATATATGCTCTGATGTTTGAAGCCCCTGTATGCATGTGTGTATTCTATTATGTGTGTGTATGAGAGTGTACAGATTGTGTACAGGGTCAGATTGGATTCTGCTGAACAAAAGGTTTCATGCAGGGTGAAGCACAGAAATGTGCCTTTCTGAGCCAGTGCCAACTTCCCTCCCCGCTCCGGTTTGCCCCCGATGACAACCTGCTGAGCGCAGCGCTGTATGAGCGTTTGTCATCTTGAAACTGCACACATACATCCATATGCACCCCTGCGACAGACAGGCCTCTATCCCGACGCCCCTCGCCCTTGTCCCCTAGAGCGAGTTTACATGCTAATGTTTGTTGGAGCAGCATGCTGTGAACACTTTCAGCAGAGTGATCAACACTTCATCACTACACCACAGGCCTGCATGTACACTCCATACACACTCATACTCACTGTGTACGTTACAATATGCTGCAGCAAACACATGATCACACCTCTGTGACTGTATGTCAGAGAGAAATTATTATAGACTATAGATTTTCTCTTATTAAGATCAACAGCATGCCTTGGTACAATTCGGCAAAACTTTATATAATAACCAACAAATATATCACATTCAAAATGTATTTATCAATTAATCACACTGGAAATAACATTCAAATTTTCCCCAGGAACATAATGAAGGGAAATTATGTTACATATACACTAATATATATATATATATATATATATATATATACATACACACATACACACACACACACACACACACACACACACACACAGAACTTTTTTACATGGTGCCCTCTAGTGCTTAAATAAATAAAGTACATCTGTCTTAACCAGTAATTAAATATATGTAAATATGTAAATATGTATAAAAAAAGAAAGGAAATTACCATCTTTGCTTCTGATTGGACGGGTTGTGGGGAGCAGGGGCCGGGAATCCCGGGAACATTAGGCACTACGGTGACTGGTCTTACCAGCTAAGACAGAACACATATGGACAACATGGGAAAAGGAGATCAATTGGCATAATTAGTCTCTCTGAAGACATTTTACACCTTAGAATCTGCTCTCACACACAGAGACACACCCACACACAAGTGAGCAGAACATACTCAGGCTAACCCCATTGCTCACACTCATTAGGCTGACTGCCTGGTATTTCCATGTAGCACATCCACAGAAAGATGTATCTACTAAGATCACATCTCTTTTAGTAAAAACACTTCCACACAATCACAGAGAGACGGAAAGAGAAAGAAAGAAAGAAAGAAAGAAAGAAAGAAAGAAAGAAAGAAAGAAAGAAAGAAAGAAAGAAAGAAAGAAAGACAGCTTACAATATGTTGTTTCTCCTTCCAACACCCGCCCCTTTCCCACAATCTCAGACATGGAGATATGAAAATGAACATTCATATAATACAGCTTTGATCCGAATACTTGCAGTCCATACAAGGAGAGTGAACATGGCATAGAGCCCATTATGGCTAAAGTGTCCTCTTGCTGTCTTTTTCCTCTTCCTCTCGCTCTCATTTTATTGCCGTGACATACAACTGCCCTTTTCTAAGGCCCATTAGTTCTCTCAATGTCCCTCCCCATGCTACACAGGCGTTGTTGGAATAATAAATACCGGCCTGCCCTCTGTGACACGCTAAAACGTGCCACTGACAAATCCCACCGTCGTCACTCATGATATGAGTACACTGCAACATTTTTTGGAAGGGAGTCACTTTCAAATGTTTAATCAGCCAGCAAGAGAATGAATAGTCTTCTAACAGTTATAAGCGAAACACAGGCTGAGAAAACGTGCTCAAAAAAAGTAGAACTAATATAATTTTCTTCAAAGTTCTGAAAAAGTTTTGCAGAAAACATTCCCTCTTGGTGCAGTAATACCCGCAGGAATGGCAGATGGATTACAGGCTTTTAAGCTTTGCAATGTGACTACTCTTAATTGGACAGAAAAACTCATCTCTTTGGAAATAAGTTTTTACATCTGTGAATGGAATAAACATATTTGGTATAGAACTGTGTAAACGTACAGGTATGGCAGTGGGGATGTGGACGCTGGAGCTGGCGATGGTGGCTGGGATGGCGACGGGCATGGTCTGTCCATTTGGCAGCTGCAGAATCACTGGGAATGTGCCAGACACAGGGCTGAAAAGAAAAATAAAAATAAAAAGGCAGATGTGCATCTTAATACCATGAATATACATATTGATTATCTTATTGTCACAATTTACTTGAATTTCTTTACATGCACAAACACATGTAAACATATATTTGGCTGCATTTGAGATTTAAAGGCTTTTAAAGCAAATTCAAAATGAGAATGTTGGTGATACTCTTGACAGAGTAACTCAGGGGAAAAAAATCTTGCCAGCTGCAAACTTAAGCATCAGCAACTTTAAATAAAAGATGATGAAAAAAAATATATATATAAAAAAAGAGGAAGCTCCTGATGATTTAAAAAAAAAAGTAGAAAAAAAAAGATTTGACGTGGAAAATTAAAGGTTCTTAAGTAACAAGTAACATTTTGGAGCTACTTACACTATTGGCCTATTAGAGGATGGGACTTGAGTTATAACAGAACTAGATGTTGGAGATGGAAGGGCTTGCTGAATAACAACACTAGCTTCAGTACTGGCCAGAAGCACATTGGGGACTTGGAGGGAGGCAGGACGAACTATAGTGGACGTAGGCAGTGAGGTCAGCTGCAAAGAAACCTCCTGAAAATATCATATGAAACCGAAGGTGCATCAACCATTCAGAAAAATAAATAAATCAAGTGCCATTATATTCTATGCACTTAATATAAAAATGGAGACATTTCAGCAGTAAATTATCAAAAGACAACTGGCCATGCGAGATCATGTTAAACACCACCAGAGTAAAGTTGTATTCCGCAGACTGGTTTAATTGGAGTTCACACCCTCTCAGGATAACGTTTGTTTGCATTAGGATGCTATACAGATCTAAGATGTGGTTTAAGCACTAAACAAACACGGACCCTGCTCTACATAAAGTACAGTAAGTTCGTAAATCAGAGGTATGACATTCAATGATGAGCGACTGCAAATATTCAAGACGACTCAACAATATAAACCAGTTCTCACCTTGTCATCACTGGTTGTAGATTCGGGATGGGGCAGAGGGCTGTCTCGGTGTGATTCCAGAGATGAGTGCTCCTCAGTTTTGTTTCGTACAATAGGAGTCGCAAGAGGTGACAAGTCCAAAGGTAACTAAAACGCCAAATACAAAGAAAAAAGAAAAAAGAAAAATCACTCCTACAAAGTCCCTGGAACAACAGTGATAATGATCAACAACCATTCAAACAATATTTGTAGTTTAGATGATAATGGAGAGCAGGGTCTAACACGTCACAATACATCTCCAATAGCTGTTTAACAGTGTTCTCACACTCATTAAACTCTCAAGTGAACGCCGAGGCCCTGTGGATAAGAGTGAAGTCAACATGGATAAGACAAATTCTACCAGGATAGGAATGTTTCATTAGAAATTAAAGTTGATCGGAATAATTGATTATTGACTTGAGGTGATGTTCCTTCAAATGAATTCTACAAAGCAGATCCATTTGTTTACAGTATCAATCAATCAATCAATCAATCAATCAATCAATCAATCAACAAATAAAAACTTGAATGATTTCCCCAAACTTTGTTTGGGGAAATCATTCAAGTTTTTATTTGTTTATTGAAAAAAACACAATTAAAAAACACAATTAAATATAATATAACTGCACAAAACTGCAGATAACCTACAAAAGCTGGTTGTACTGCAAATGCAAGAAATATGTAAAATAAGAATGTTTTCTAAGAAATAATTCATTTAAGTCTTTTTTATCTACAAACATTTCCAGGAAAATAGAATTCCAGTCTGTCCAATTTTCATTCATTTTCCCTGCAATATTCACAATATTAATATTTGCTGATCTGCCTAATATAGATATGGGAATGGTGCCAATTATATTGCACATTTTCTCTTACACATTTGATCCAATAGTACCACGGTGTGCATTTTGCTTCTCCGGCATGATATTGTTTTCTTCCTATTGGAAACATGTTGTAGAATTCTGTACAAGGTGGTGCTTAATAGGGTGTTTTGTGAACTTGGGTAGCTTTGGTTTGTAAGGCATTATTTTAAAATAAATGAGCAACAGGTAGTCATGTATTTATTTAAATTAATAAATCAGAAAAATGTTATTTATTTAAATGAATACATGACCTGTTTTTGGTCATAAAATACAATTTTTTTTAATCTACTCTGAGCAGTGCTTCCACATGGTTTAGTGTATAACAGCAGTCTCATGTCGAATTGTGATGCGACAGATTGCTTAGAGATATTTTTATGTTATGGTATCTTGTGTTGACCCTGAACAATTTTTTTTTACTTATTCTGCTTTTTGTATGTTTTAGGATAATTATTATAGGTGTTTCACTTTCAGTGAAAGGAAAACGCATTATGAGCTGCTATTTTGTCAGACAATGGCAGACCCCAACAACAAAAGTCCACAATTAAGTCTCTTGAGCATTGCAGCTGCAAATGAGCACACTTCAGTGCACCTGTCTACATATATTCAACCACAAAAAAAGACAGCTGATCATCTAAAATCAGGTTTTTCATTATTTTAAGGAGGCACATCCTTTGCCCTAAAAAACTAAACAAATGAAGCCTCGCACTTTCCCAGCACAGAGCAGCAACAGTAAGCCTTCTGAACCTCAGAGGCACAAGTAACACACCAGTAACCATTTATTTTAGTTGCTATGTGGCAGCTTTAGCTCTGAAAAATCCCAAACTGACATACAGTAGGGTCCAACGGTCTACATTAACATTGAACATCTGGGGTTCTTTTCGTTTAAACTTGAAAATAACCAGAAAGCTTGAGAATTTGAAGAACAAAACAGTTCAAGATCATGAATATTCAGTATAATGGTACTGGAAAATTTCTGTAACACTAAATAAATGCAAGAATAGTATTATATACAAAATACCAGATGGATTTGATCAAACGGGGATGTTCAGGTTAATGCCAGAATACACACAACCATTAAAGCAAATGGGAAAGATGTAAGGTGTAAAAAAAATAATTTTCACTAATGATGATAATATAATTAACAACTTTGATTTTAATTGAATACACACTAAAGTAAAATTAAAGCAAAATGCAGCATGACTTTAGACTGGATGTGTGAATTTAGGGCCCTAGAATACAGTACCGAACGGAAAGTACGTCTAGAAAATTCAATTATTCATCAATAAATGATAAATATGCTGAAAACGTTTAAATCCTTTTGTAAAATGAACTCAACCCATTAATTTAAAATGTACGGCTTGTGTTTTTTTGGCTTTACATTAATTAGTTTAAATTTAATTTACATTTAATTAGTGTTCTGCCCTTGATGTTGAACACTGCTAAAAAATCGATGGCGAAAATACACTTATATTATTATATAGACTGTAAAATGATACACTTCATGACAAGTGGAAATGATTCATGCTAAACGCTATGTTTATCTACCTTTTTAATATCCTCCTCCGTCGCCTTCTTGAAGTCATGTTCAAAGGGACTAGCAAGTTCGTTGAACAGTCCGACCTCCTCACAGTTCTTCAAAAAGCGTGTGGGTGTCGGTGTTTGGTCTGTGAAGAGCAACCAATTAAATAAACAAATAGCACTTTCACAAACTACCTTAACGAACAAATGGGGACGCCTGACATTCTCACCAGCGATGATGACACTGTCACTGCGTGCTGGACCAAACCTGAGTGTCATCTCATGCTTATGCTTATGGACTGCCAAATGGTCTTCATTTGTAAATCGCTGTGGAAATGAGACAGCGTCACACAAATGTTAATTGTCACATGAAATATCGAATACAAGAAAAAAATGTTTAAAAACAAATGAATATGTTTCAAATGAACATTCAGTACAAGACACAGTTTAACAGGGCTCGGTGTTGAAAACATCACTGGAATTACTACAGTAATAAGAGCAATAGTGCAACCTTTTTACTGGGGTGTAAATAACATACCTGACCACAGCCAGGTGCAGTGCAGAGGAACGGTTTATCATCACTCATATTCAGAGTTTCTCTATGCCGTCTCCTAACACAAAAGCCATTCGGAAAACTTTTCTGAATTACAAAAATACATAAATAGAGAGTATATGTGCTTACAGGACAGGAATCAGATCAGGCTTAGTATGTTTAAAGGAAAAATCCACCATCAGCTGTTTTGCATATTAAGGTTTAGTGTACATGATTTTATATATATATATATATATATATATATATATATATATATATATATATATATATATATATATATATATTTCTGAGTTGCGTTCTTTTTTTATTTTGGCTTAAATATTTATGAAAATGCTGGTTTACTTCCACATTGGTTTCCTGCATTACCAACAACCCTGTTCGACTGTCGTAATACAGTGGGAATTTACTTTTTCTTAATGCACATTATCAACTTGTGCTTGTTAATATTATGAACAGCAGCTACGCTAATTCCTCTCCACTGCTTCTCTTTCACTACCCATCCCGAGGCATCTAGAGACGTACCAGTGCCATTTGGACCTCTTTGAGTGTTTAAAGACTCTGGCATGGAGAAGCTGGTGTTGGATCTATGATGCTCAAATGTTAAGCTATTTTATAAGTTGCTCAGTAGCTCCTGGTTCTATGAACTCGAATGACTGTATAAGACTGTAGAAAGGACATTACTCATAATCTCACATTCCAGTGCTCATGTTAGTTCTCACAGTGTTCTGTATTGTTGAAAGATTTATAATCACACTCTTGATGTCACCCAAATGAGGATGGGTTCCCCTTTTGAGACTGGTTCCTCTCAAGGTTTCTTCCTCATAACATCTAAGGGAGTTTTTCCTTGCCACATTCTGCTCATCAGGGATAAATACACATCACCTTCACTGTTAAATTCTGTAAAGCTGCTTTGAGACAATGTCTTTTGTGAAAAGCGCTATAGAAATAAACTTGACTTAATGTCTACCCAAAGAGCAGCAATGCTTTATTCTTGTAGCCTGTTCATCTCCGGCACCTTCTCGTCTGTACAAACTGCTCACGTTCCAAAACTTTCCTGATAAAAACGCTGTTGATAAAACACCATCAGTCTTATCATCACACAGATCACTAACTTTCCAAGATGACTCTTGAATAGTCTGTGCTTTATAGCCGCGCCTAAAGTTTGCTGTCTCGCACAACTTCGATGTCGAATCTGACCGTGTACCTCACTGTAAAACGAGTAATTAAATAAAGGCCCTTTTGTTTTGCTGTAAGAAGTTAAGCATGAAACCTGACCGTTATGTCTGGGAAATGTGTAACTACACTAGAAATGTCAAACCTGGGACATAAGCATGGTATACAACCTCAGGTGTGTCAGAGGAAGAACAAAATCAAACTACAGATTAGAATCAGAAATACTGACCAAATAATCACTATATGAGTCTGAATATATGCAATTCTTTTCTGGGTGGAGTTTTCCTTTAATACACTCTGCATCCTGCATGAAGTCCCTCCATACTCCAGCTAGATTAGAACACATTCTATTGACAACTTTGCAAATACAATTAATGCATAAATATAGTTATAAATCAAGGTTTTTGTTGGTTAAAAAAAAGGATTCCGTCTAGAAATCACTGATCAGAACTCTGATAGCAACACAGCAGCCAGACAGCACACTTCTATTGTCACTTAGATTACTAACACATTTTAAACAGGACACTAAATGCATGATCGTGTGCAGTGCATCCCAAATGAAACGATTTGAACAAGTTTATAAATAAATAAAAATAAAAATAAATGTTATAAATCTAACATTTTACACGAGCATCCAGTTCCTGTGCGATGATGCGGGTGCTGAGGATAACAATGCAGGCCACCTTGTTTACAGTAACCAGGCTAGTTAGCTAGCATGGCCGTCGCCATATTAGCACCAATGCTATTACTGAGAAAATATGCACGTGTCATGCAAGTACGAGGTAAACACTTTGTATAACATACTTTGCACTCGTATTTCCCGACACGATAAACCGACTGATGCGTGTTTACAAACGATACTAATTGATGCGATTACTCACCCACAGGCACAACCCTGACAGCCCGAGCCCACGTAGCCCTCAGTTCTCGCGAGACTTCATTTCATTCTCGTTCGTTGAAGCCTGACTCTTTAAGAATGGAGCCGCCAGTAGCGTCAGCGCTTCAAATCCGAGGAACAATTCAGATTACTTCAAATATCATCTGCCATTAGTAATTATTCGTGCCTACGAGTCAGTTAATACACGCAAATAAAATCTAAAGGACACATACTTGTGGTTACTTTGACAGCCACGCCCATCTCGTGTTTTCATTTCCGCCATTTATTCCGGTTAGATGGGGGAGTTGGAGCACAATCCTTACCTACCAATCGTAGTTCTGAAGTGACCTGTCCTGCACATTCTGTTGTATTCGACTGAGAGTAATAAACACATACGTGCAGGACATGCCCCTGAATCAGGCTCTCAACTTCAATCTTAGATTACACATAGTTCTCACGACCAACACACCTGATCAGGTGAGAACTAAAACCTGTAAACTGTGTTCCACATTAAGCCCCTTTAACTGAATATTTACAGAGCAAGCAGGGAATAAGTAACCACCTTGAACACCAGTAAACAGAAGGATATTTATTTAACGCAATTTACAAAAGCAAATGTTTACTGGCTTTGAACCAGTTTCATCCTACATTCCTTTCTCCATCCACCAGGACTGAGTCCTAGAAATGAGTGGATCCAAAACTAGTACACTTCTCCATTTGTGTTGTTACAGAAAGTGCTATTAAACTACTGAGGTTTTGAGATGAATCCCCAACAAGGGCATTTTCATGAGCACCGTTGTTCAAAGAAGGTGACAAAACATTTCCATAATACAAAAAAATTACAGTTGTCTTTTTAACAGTTCAAATACACATTTTAATTTTGTAATTGCTTTATAATACATTATTCTTTTGACAGAGTGGACATTGAAAATGAGCATTTTTTTTCTATTCGAACAATTAAGAGCGGACACTTTTGGTAGCAACTGTCAATTCACAATTGAACAGCGTATTTTTCCATTTGCAGGACGTTTTTTACATGGCAAACAGGATGAGGAAAGCAACCATCAAACAGAAGAGACCCATGGCTTCAGACAAAGCGAATCCCAGAATAGCATAGGAGAAGAGCTGCTGCTTCAGAGAGGGATTCCTAGAAGAATAAAAAACAAAATCATATACATGAAAACTATTCTAGAAAATCCTTATAAACTATAGCAAATGATTATAGGCTGAGTGATTAGAAGCAAGCGGCAATTTTACCTGGCATATCCAATAATCAGACTGCCAAAGACAGTTCCAATTCCAGCACCGGATCCAGCCACTCCAACCGTGGCAGCTCCAGCTCCAATAAACTTGGCAGCAGTGTCAATGTCGCGGCTCACTGCGCTGGTCTGAAAGCTTCGCAGACACATCTGGGTGAGGGGAGACTGGGGCAGTAGAGCAGCAGGAGCCTAAAAAGAAAGAGAAACAGCAATGATTATCTGATTCATGGCATTTACTAATGAAAACATTCCTAATTCAAATGTCAGACTTTTTAGTGCAAAATAGCAATTTCATTTGCCCCAGTGCTAAAAACATTGTTTGCACCAGGACTGGGAAATGCAGTGGATCCTCACATTTGCTGCATGCATAAATTAATTAAATAATTCATTCGTCAGTTACTACTCTCTAGGCTGGGTCAAAGTAGATTTAATAAAAAAGTTTGTTGAAAAATATTATACAGATACAAATAACTGTGGAAGCAGAGGTTGGTCAGAATTCCTCTGGGTGAACATTGTGCTGAATTCATTACATTCATTGATAAAAGTAAAAAGACAGCCAATACCCCTGTTTTGCAAACTAAATTAGTAAACAATGAATAAAAACCATATGCATAAAATGTCTAAAAGACCCCCCAACCTTGGCTCAAAAAGACTTGTGTGTTATGAGGGTGTTAAAAACAAGGAAAAACACTACAATGCACAAGACAGGGGGCCCCTTAAAACTCAAGACAATCAAATAAACCATAAAAAAAAAAAAGACAAGATTATAGCACTTGTATTATAGCAACTTGCTTTACAACAAACTGTGTTCTCTACTGTGTGCTGGGTCAGTCAAGGACAACCTGTAACATTATTTGTTCTTGAAATATCCTCAACACTGCATAAACAGTGCTCTGCAAGAACTGTTTGAAGGAAGACATATAGTATTGTTAAGTGTGTGATGGTAGCCCAATACTGTATCCCCTTGTAAAGCTTCAAATAATACTTGACAGGGACAGGATGGTCTTCTGTTCCAGTCACCGTAAGGGAGAAGTAAAAAACAGAAAAAGAAAGATGGCTACTGTGTCTTAACCTCACCTCTGTTTTGACCTCTGGTCTGGACAGTATAGCAGCAGAGACGGGTCTGTACAAAGCCCGGGATCCAGAGCGGACCTAAAACACATGAAGCATTAGTTAGACACCAGGAGCAAAAGTGCCATGTGAAAGGAAACAACTGCAGAGACTTTTGAAGGGCACACAAGCAGGCCAGGATGAAGTTCAAAGTTTGTCACGTGACTAAGCAGCACGTCACTTGGACCCTTGTGCGTGTTCTGGTGTTTTGACAAAGTTATCAGCGTCACATTATTTTATTATAAAGAAATCATCATTTCATCGAAAGCATGAACGGCGTGTGTCTAATAACCAGCCTGCTACACAGTCTGAGCCAACATGGCGGAACTGTAGGGTGTACAGAAGATTACAGAAATATTCCCGCTCAGAGGTCAGGAGGGAGAAAAGCACAGGAGGGTTAAACACACCTATAAAGTACAACATGTTAATGAAACATACTGATTAACCTTTATGTAAAATGCTTAGCTATTAACCTGCTAGCGAGCGAACTAGCTACATTTTGACCTTAAAGCAAATGTTGATTACGACCATAATCCAAATAAGGGGATATTATTAAAATAAAACCCGCGCTTTTGTGCATATATCTGGATTTCTATATCTGATTTTACTCGAGTTCTGCACACATGAATAAATGAATGAATAAATGAATGAACTCGCCCTGTTTCTAGTTTAGCAGAAGGCCTCAGAATTACAATCAAAGATCCCGGATGTTAAACACTACCACAATAACCCGTCGTCAAATAACTCACCAGGGCAGGCGTGGAGACGAATTTTGCACAGGCGTACATTGTGAAATATAAAGTTTTGAGTTATTAATCCTGTTAGGATTCCAGCAGCCGGGGACTGTCTACAAGGCAAAAAGAGGGTAAGGTCAATATCAACTTCATAGCTTTATTAAGAAAAATAAAACGACTTAAATTCAAATATGATGTTAATAACAAGTGGCTAATAAACCGCACTGAATAAGAGACGCTATAACGCGAGGATGAAGCAGGATTTACTTTATTTCTCTCCCCGCTAAATCTGATACTCACCGAAAGCAGAGGTCGAAACACCGGAAGCACCGCGCCTGCGCACTAGTATCTGCGACAAAACTCCCGGATGGAGATGTGACATCACGCAAGATCGTTTCTTTCAAACTTTATTTGAATGAGATATGGAACAAAAGGAAGGTTTAATACAATAATAATAATTAGAAGGAAATGCATAAAGAAACACAATTGTGAAACATTACATCACCATATACAAAACACATTAACATTGTGTTCGGAACGTCATATTTCAAGTTCGTTATTATTAGTATTTTTATGAATGAATTATTTGGTGCAGTAGTTAGTGTTGGTGCCTCACAGCTCCAGAATGTGGTGTTTATCATGTGGTGTAATTTTCTTAAATATAATCCAGTAGTAGGACCACTAACAAGTCTAAATTGGTCCTATTTGTGAATGAGTGTGTGTGTGGTGCTCTGTGAATGAATAAATCAGAATCAGAATCATGTTTATTGGCCAAGTGTGTTGACACACAATGAATTCGGTTCCAGGTGTTAGTGACTCTCAAAGTACAGACATCAATAAAACTATACATTCAGCTTGGACTATACGAGACAAAACAGACAACACAAGACAGAAACAGACTATACAAGACAATAAACACAATGTGAGACAATATATATTTGGAATTTGTCTTGACCTTTAATATTTATTCACTTGGCTGGCACTTTTATACAAAGCAAATGATAACCTTTCAAAATGGCATATTCCAAAAAAAGATGTCTCTTCTAGATCATGGTAAAGAGCTTGTTCTGACTGGCTACCCATTGTCAAAACATCAAGTCAGTCCAGCAGACCCCAATCTTTGCCCGCTGGCAAGTGAGGGCAATAAAAAAAATGACATTGAAAGTGTCCTGATCCATCTCAATTCTCTTCACAGTAAACATAATTGAAATATCTAAATAAATATGGAATAAATTATTTTCTGTCTGTAAAGATTTTTTAAAAATGTGATCCCACATAACCTTCTTTTTCTTTTTAGCATTTCAGGAGTTATATCTGTGCAGGTGTGGGTGATGAATGGCTTACCAGAGCCACCTGTTATAGGGGTGATGAGTGCTGTGGGCCTCAGTGGGTTTGATTGCTGTTATTAGTGGTAAAATCCCTCAATGTTTCTACTGGTGGAATCTCTCAAGATGTACAGCGAATGATGGAACATAGTTGTTTTTAAATATAGAATTACATTCCTATGTTGACTCTGGTCCCTGAAGAAAAGCAACAATTCAGACAGAGGATTTAATAAATGCCTCAGTGCAATATAATCTAGCAGTTATTTGATAACATTTATGGTTGATCTGAACTGCTAATTTCTCATGTCTTTTGTCGAACTGAAGAAGACATCAATTTGATTTACTTTAATTGTATTTGTATAATGCTTTTAAAAATGTGTCAAAAAGTAGTGTTGCACAAATAAATAGACTATGAATATAAATTTTAAATGTATAAATAAGTCCCCGTAAGCTTGTCTCTAATGAGCAACTCAGTGGCGACAATGGCAAAGACAAACTCTCTAAGATGGTATGAGGAGAAAACCTTGATAGGAACTAGACTCAGAAGGGAACCCATCCTCATCTGGGTGAGGGTTTTATCATTGCAGCCCTAAGCCATTGTAGCAGTCTAGCTACAGTGAGTATCAGCATCAGGGTAAAACAGCCACTTCCAAAAAGAATAAAGGGACGCGATCACTGGTACCTCAGGAGCATGTTTAACTAGAAACAGAAAGAGAGAGAGAGAGAGAGAGAGAGAGAGAGAGAGAGAGAGAGAGTAGAGGTGATAACAGGAAGAAAGAAAAACATGCATTATTAAGCTTTTTTTTTTTTTTTTACACAATAGTTAAGGACACTTAGCAGTATGATCAGAGTGTAATTAGGGTCTCCAACATCAAACCAGAAGCTTGTAAGAGGAGCCAGAAGGTAAAAAAGACACGAGGAAGCCCTCGAATATAAGACGGCCCACCACACCACCATCAACATACTTGCGTGAACATGTTAATGTGGGGCAGGGGGTTTGGGCAACATCATCCAAACCTCCCAGTTCACCAAAACACTATAACCATGATCCCTCCAGATCTACTCCTTTAGCTAAGAAAAAACAAATGTGTTTTCAACCAAACTTAAACACAGACTGTTTCTTAGTTCTGAACACTAAATGGAAGGCTGTTTCATAAATGCGGGGCATGGTCTTCATTATAGGTACCAACAAAAAGCCTGCACCTTTTGATCTAAGCTGTGTTGTGTGGTTGATCCTAATGGCCCAGATGTTCACTCAGGTACTGCACCCTGAGATCTATTTTATATTCAATGTCAGATTGATCAGGTCATGCATTTTGTAGTGGTTGTGGTTAAGTGGGTGGCAAATTTAAAATAAACCTCACCTCACCAATTTTTTTTACCCCAGATCACATCTCTGAATTGTCTACATTTGCATTTCATGATTTTGCAATCAAGTGAAATCACATCATGTTAACTGAAATACACATTGTAATGTTTTACGTATTTTGGCTATCTCCACTAAAGACAGTCATGTCATTTGAAAACCTATTGCTAACTAGTTGGCCTCATTAATAGCTTTTTTTCCTCCTGCACTCCCTAAAACAGATAATCCATTTTTATTTCGTGACAAGAATAAAATAGATTAATGGTGGCTTACTTTTCCGCTGGTCAAACTTGAAGAAAGGAGAGATGATCCTTGAGCTGTTTGACCACCAGAGGGGGTCAAAGAGTTTAATGTGCCAACTGCTTAGGGGATCTCTGCAAGTTCTCTCACTAAACAGAGCAATTTGATACAGGAGCTTGGAATCAAAGCCCCCCAAACCCAGCACCTCCCACCCCACACACACCTGCTCCCTTCCATGTCAGCACATAATAATAATAATAACAATAAAAATATTAACAACATCAATAATAATAATAATAATAATAATAATAATAATAATAATAATAATAATTAAAGAGAAAGAAATACAAGTTTTTACAAATCTTAAATCATTATTTTACATGTTACCTTATTTCACATTCCAAAATGTAGTGCTGCTTGTCAAGATGACGACAGAGGTTACCTGCACTTGTTTAGCATTCATGTGAATGTTTAACTACAGCTGTTGTAGATCAAACCAGCTCTAGACTAGCAGGTATGTTCAGTTATCTTTTCCAAGGGCTTCATCCACCTACCACCGCCCTCTCTCTCTTTCTCTCTTGCACTCTCTCGCTCTCTTTCTCTCTCACCCACTCTGCTCCTGAGTGAACATCTTGAGACATTGCATTTGCATGCGGCCCCCATCAAGCTGCATGCACTCAGACTGGTAATAAAAGGCATTGACCCCCTTAACCTTTATGAATTACAATTTGTGCCAGCAACACATCCTGTCAGAAGAGTGGGCACCCACAGTGCTGTGTCTGTGTGTGTGTGTGTGTGTGTGTGTGTGTGTGTGTGTGTGTATGAGGGTGTGAGAGTAAAGGAAAGAGCATTAGTGTGTGTATGTGTGTGCTGTGCAGTTGTAAGAAAAATAGGAAAAGGTTTTTACAGGCACTGGCGGACACTGTTGACAAGCTGTGAATAGGCGTTCTGCATTCTGACAGCATGGCCAGGAGTGAGGCTACAGCAACTCTGAAGCCCCCATATGCAGCATGAACACACACACTCACACACACATACATACATCATAACCAATCACACAGTGCAATGTTGATTTTCACTTGCTCCCATTGTAAAGTATAATACACAGACTCTATGGTATATTAGTTTTGTAACTGTCACAACACTTTTCATTATTTCAAAACTACCTATTTCATTGTAAAAGATCAAATGTTCAAGTCCCCTAAGGTAAATATTCTGACATATTTGACTGTTTTGACATGTTTAAGCATGTTTCCTAAGTGATGCTTATTGATTGATGTAAGAAAAGAAGCCTAAATAAATGGGTCAGGTCAAGTCCAGTAGGGTTTTTTTTATCATTTCAACCATATATAGTACAGTACACAATAAAACGAAACATTACTTCAGAACCAAGGCTGCTACATAAAACAACATAAATTAACACTAAATTATACCAAACAAACTAGGACAAACAAACCTATTCACAAAACTACTTAATGTGTACCACATTTAGCGCAAACAACAGAACACAGTACAAAGAGGCAGTAACACAGTGACACTGCAACACCAACCAATACACAGAAATAAAAGCTAAATCTTTGTACAATAATTTAGAATGTAACCTATCCCATATTTTAATGATCACTCTAAATACATAGTACTTTTTTAATGTAATATAAGCAGTATATACATAAAAAAAATAATAAAAAAAAATATCTAAAAGTGATGGTAGAAGCAGTTAACAATAAGCAAATGGTGTTTTTTTAGTCAACCATTTTTTTTTTCTGAATGTCATTCTATTGTGAAAATAGTGCACTATATCAGTTCTGCAACAAGATTGCTTTATACAGTTAAGTGAGCTTCTATTTTGAATTAGATGCTATTTGGGATTTAGTTATCTGACGTAGGGGATTTGATAAATATTTGCATTTTTTGTGGCTCTATGATCTCCATCATCATCATCGTCATTATCATCAATATCATCAAGTGATAGGTAGATAAATAAAAACAAATTGGTAACTTTGAACCAATGATGGATTTATTACAATTAAACAGAATAAAGCTGTAGTAACTGTTCCTGTGGCAGCATTAATACAAACTTTCTTTCAGCTTGTCCCGTTAGTGGTCGCCACAGCGGATCATCCGCATGTTTGATTTGGCACATGTTTTTACGCTGGATGCCCTTCCTAACGCAACCCTCCCCATTTATCCGGGCTTGGGACCGGCACTAAGAGTGGCTGGGGTTGGTTTCCTGACCAGGGATCGAACCCGGGCCACAGCAGTGAGAGCGCCGCATCCTAACCACTAGACCACCAGGGACCCTGTGGCAGCATTAATAAATATAATAATAATAAAAATAATAATAATAAACATTTGAATGCCCATTTATATATGAATACAGGCTCATTAATATTTGTATGGGTTTAAATTTTTATGTTTTTATGTTAGTACAAATTTTAAGTTAGTTATTTGAGATTCCTAATTTGTTAGCAGTTTCTAAATCTGTTATAAACAAATCTGTAATAACTGATAACTAAAACAATTAATTCTGCTGTTCTCCTCTAGTTTTGCATTTCCTATGATGTGATTTTGAAATAGACAGCTGGGTTTCATCAGTGTGTGTAAGAGCAACTTTTATGAAACCCAGCAGGCTCTTCTCTTCAGCTTTCGACTTTTAAAGGCTTAATAGTTGTGTGTTGCTGCTTTGTGGGCATTCAGATATTTAAAAGTCATTAGTATTCACAGCATTGATTTTTTTGGCCTGATCTATAAAAACCATGATGTGTGCTCTCTCTAAGAGAGACTTGAGAAATGCTGAGATGAGCAAAATTGTGTTAATTCCCTCTATTCACTAAAACAGACCTCTGTAAATCTGTAATATGTGTGCCCAACTCTACCTATTGTGTGTTATAAATTATTCATGCTACATTATAATCTGTGCATCATAAATAATCTATGTACGGTTATAATCTGTGTATAATAAATAATCAATGCAGAACAATAAACTGGTCAATTTGTTTAATTATTTATGATTGGCAAAAAACTGACAAAATGGATCAGAATGGAAAAAAAACTCCATAAATGTGCATGAAAACAGGGCCGTGGTAGCACAGTGTTTAAGACACTGGACAACTGCTCAGAAGGTTGTTTTGAAATCTTAGCATAGCCAAGCTACCAATGCTGGGCCCTTGAGCAAAGTCCTTAACCCTCAACTGCTCAAATGTATAAATGCGTTCAATGTGAGCTGCTTTGTGTCTTTCGCCATGCCAAATATTTTTAAATATCACTAGCACTGGCAAACCTGTCTAGTCATCTGCTAATAAGCCACAAGTTGTACACAGTTCTTTGCCGATTTGCATGTAAATATCTAATAATTGCATATTAACCAGAATCAGCCATCCAGCAGCTCAAAATAATAAAAAGGCCCAGCTATTAATGATCAAATAATTGTATATTCAGCATTGTATTTTTCCTAACAGCATTCAGCTAAGGTTATATGGAGAATCAAATACTATTAGAAAAAAATGTGCTATAGCTTCTTTATGTTCTCTTAATGAAAGCTGACTTGGCATTTCATTAGGTATCAGCAATCACCCAACATTTTGCAAGTCCCCGGAAGAGTGGCAAAGCAGTAAAACTACACCACACTGCCAGTAGCCCACAGCAGTGAACATACGTCCTACTGATGTATGTTTATGACAAAATAATAAAATGGGGCCAAAAGGTCATATTCACAGATTGTGCTTGGATGCACTCCACATAAATTTCACCACAAAAAGAAGAGAGCTGTGGAATGCTTACATCTTCATCAGCCTGCAACAGACGTTCCCAATACTGCACAAATAGAACAGTGTGTGCATCTCACCTGCAAAACCTTCTACTGTCTGCACATTAAAATGTTTATGTTCTCCCTTAATGCAAAACAATTATGTCAATGCAATCTGCCTGAGTAAAGTGGGTTATTGTCAACAGACACTTCACAGTCATTCTCTGAATGAGTCTTTACACCTCTTTGTCTGGGAGGTGGGTAGTGCGGAGGGAGACTATTCTCGCATATCGACATAAACCAGCCCCTCAGGAGCTATAAAACGTCTTTAACTGCAAACTGGAAATACTCAGGCATAATAATGGCCACATCACAAAGTGAATCATCAAGCCAATCTATGTGGTCCATCCATTATATTTCCACTCATAGGGTAGATATAGAGAGAAAACACTCAAGACAGTGGTCACCTGGCAAGCAATTATTTATATATATATATATATATATATATATATATATATATATATATATATATATATATATATATATATATATATATATATATATATATATATATATATATATAGAGAGAGAGAGAGAGAGAGAGAGAGAGAGAGAGAGAGAGAGATGGATAGATGGATGGAGAAAGAGAGAGAGAGAGAGAGAGAGAGAGAGAGAGAGAACATTTTATAAAAAAAATTATTTCTATTAGGTGTAAATGGAATCGAATAGGTTGCAAGGTTCAAAGCAAACACCAGCATATGACTTGGCTCTCATAAAAATGAAAGCTACTGTCTACTGCTTTTCCCCTAGTTTTTCTGCTCTTCTGCTCACCATCAATAGTGGCAGTTTTGTGGCAGTCTTCATAAGTGTGTCTGCAAGCCTGGAGGCAGCAGTGTACGGGTGCAGGAGCATAGATGACGGGGGTAGCAGAGCGATGATTGGTTTACAGATGTGCGCTTCCTCCCTTGTCTCCAAGGTCAGCTGGATTTACACTCTCATAGTCATGCTTATAGCTGTTTAATCTCCGCCAGCGCAGGCTGATTAAAATGCTTCCATAATGGAAGACGTCTGACCTTTCTATTCTTCACTTCAGGCACATGAACACATCAACACCTGACATGCACACGCAGACAGACGTGCACACACATGCATGTGTACACGCACCTAAACCCCCCACCACACACAACCAGACATGTTTTCAAAGACATCTGGGGAAATGAGAAAGACAGCCAGGACGTGTAATAGGAATGTTCAGTTAAGCAGCACTGCACATGGTAGTAGGCAGGATGTTGGTCTGTCTATCTTTGTATTTGAAGCCTCTCAAATATATAGCAAGATTTAAACAGAATACATCACATATGGTGTGTATATTACTGTTCTTTCTGAACTGATGCAGTATTCCATGGTGCTTGAAAGAAGCAGAACATGTTTATAGGTACTAGGGGCTCATTTGAAAGATCAGGTGTCATTAATGTGGCCGTCACAGTAATGTCCTCTCTAGGCTGTCCTGATTTTATTAGCCTGATCACGTGCCATGGTGAAAGGAGAGGAAAAGAGAGAGAGAGAGAACAGAGTGTGTGAGAGAGAGAGAGAGAGAGAGAGAGAGAGAGAGAGAGAGAGGAAGACTGTGCTGCAGGCCGGGAGCTTTAGGATGTCAGTAGCAGATGCCCAACTCAGCGAGTTCCGGAATGCTCAATTAGTCGGTTTTATAGGCTCCATTAATACGCATTAATTTTCTCTCCCTAGATATGAGCCAGCTGAATGAAGCCAGGCTGCTCTGCATAACTCTGCGAAAGATGGGTCTCTCTGAGCGGACTCGTATGCATAAACATATGCAGGGATGTGTACCAAGCGAATATTGAGGATCGCTATTGTGGCTGACACGGACACAAAATTCAGAATCCCTATCAGATCGGAATTTTTGCTGTTTTATATCATAAATTTCTCATCAACTATTTATAGCTTGCGAATTCTTTGTGAATTTGAGTTGAGTCTTAAGCCGAGGATGTAGAGCAAAACCAGTATAGCCCTCCAGTAAAGGCTATACTAAAGACCTATACAGTGTACAAGACTTAAATTCCATAGGTTTGCACAAATGTATAAATGAAAAGGTTGTATTAATTTGCAATAATCTGCTAATCTGCTACTGTACTGTTTTATGATAGGTATCTGAATTAAATTGACTGACACAATACAGCTCCTGCATAGGAACAAAAAACACAACGTTTCCTACACAGAAGCTTGAGAAGAGCGGTATCCGGATCCACACAAGAAATGAAAAAGAAAAGGAAGAAAAATGCATGCGTTAGTAATATCAGACATACAGTGCAGGAAATAATTATTAGATCCCCTGCTGATTTTGTTTGTTTATCAGTTACAAAGAAAGAGAGAGATGGAATATATATATATAAAAAAAAACTATTAAAAAACGGTTCTAAATTAATTTGTATTTGATCGAGTGATATAAGTATTTGATCCCATACAAAATTAGCAAGAATTCTGACTCCCACACATTCAAGTTAGTCCTGTCTCTTTAGAAAGGAACTTATAACTAATATAACTAATATTAACTCCTCATGTGTATAAAAGACACCTGACACAGAATCAACCTCTTCCATTTAAACCTCTCCACCACCCTGGGAAGGACCAAAGAGCTGTCAAGGGACGTCGGGGACAAGATTGTAGACCTTCACAAGGCTGGAATAGGCTACAAGGCCATTAGATTGTTGCCTTGGCTGTATGTTTTGGGTCACTGTCCATGACCAATCTAAATTGTTCTGTCTGAGGCCAGGAGGTTCTCATCCAAGATTTTACAGTGCATGGCCCCGTTCATGTGGTGAGGTCTTCTTGTTCCTTTAGCAGAGAAACAGCCCCAAAGCAGAATGTTTTCTTCTCCATGTACTGTATGAAAGTGGCGATGGTGTTCTTGGGGTCATATTTTGCAAGTCAGGCGAGTCAGGTTTCTAGCCAAAGAGCTTGACCACATCACATTCTCCCAAGCCTTTTCTGAATTATTCAGTTGTTCATTAACAAACTTTAGATGGGCCAGTTCATGTGCATTCTTGAGCAGAAATACCTTGGTGTGTTACCAATGTTTTTTTGGTGACTGTGGTCCCAGCTCCCTTGAGATAATTAACAAGCTCCTGGGCTTCTAAACTGATCCCTCACCTTTTTTAGAATCATCCTTACCCCATGAGGTGAGATCTTGCATGGAGCTCCAGAGCGAGGAGATTGACTTATCTTGTATGTCTTTCATTTTCAAATAATTGTGCCAACAGTGGTCTCTTTCTTACCAAGCTTTTTGCTGATGGACTTTTAGCCCATTCCAGCCATGTGCAGATCCACAATCTTGTCCCTGACATCCTTTTAAAGCTCTTTGGTCTTGCCCATTGTGGTGGAGATGTTTGAATGGAAGAGGTTGATTCTGTGACTGGTGTCTTTTATACACATAATGAGTTAATATTAGGAGTTCTTTCTGAAAAGGACAGGACCCTTTGAATGTGTGAGAGTTGGAATTCTTGTTAGTTGGTAGGGGATCAAGTACATATTTCACTCGATCAAATACCAATTAATTGATATATAATATTAATTTATAACTTTTTTCTGGATTTTTAAAAATATTTTTTTCTCTCTCTGTTCAAATAAACCTACCATAGCATTCTAGACTGTTAATTTCTTTGTAAGGGGGTACATTTACAAAATCAGCAGGGGATCAAATAATTATTTCCCCCACTGTGTTTGACTGGCAATATTCAAGCCTATTTGATCCTGTGATTTAAAGCGATCAAGTGAATGCAGAGACCCCTATAAAGCACTAATGAATCTGATCAGAATGACCTAGCCTTGAGACTGCTAAAAAGTCATTTAGCTATTATTCATCTAAGTGCTATTATACTGAAATGAAGTGAATGGCAACCTTGACAGGCTCGTAAACAAATTATGAGGAACACAAGCCCTCTATAAAGGCTGACCCCAAGGGCACAGAGCCAGGGAAACAGCACACACATAAAACACACACACACACACACACACACACACACACACACACACACACACACACACACACACACACACACACAATTAAACATGTTAAAATATCTGAAGTGATACAACAGGAAAGGAAATCAATTCAAAATTGATGGCTTTAGCAACTAAAAAGTAAACCTTTTTCTTCCAGATGTTGCGACTGGATATCATAAAAAAAAGATTTCCATGATGCACAGTAGCTCACACAGAAAGACATATATTTGAACACACCAAAAAGATAAGTGATAAGGTGCAGCCATG
Source organism: Silurus meridionalis (assembly GCF_014805685.1). Lineage (NCBI taxonomy): Eukaryota > Metazoa > Chordata > Actinopteri > Siluriformes > Siluridae > Silurus > Silurus meridionalis. The sequence goes on from NC_060886.1 coordinate 18,663,911, forward strand.
TATTATTGGTGTGCCTCTGTGTAAAATGGGTGCCATTGCTAGAGAAACCTGCTTGACCTCACCCCGCTCAGTCCACACTTGAAGCCAATCTGGTGTAGATCGGTCTGAGGCTATCATGGAGTTTTATGTGTATGTCTTACACAAACAACACACAGACACACGCATGCATACACTTACGCACACACACACACACACACACACACACACACACACACACACACACACACACACACACACACACAGCGTACCCAGGGCATGAGTAAAAACTAATGCAGAATGAAGTAATGCAGACTCTAGGCTCTCTACTTCATCTCAACTCCATACCCTTAATCTGTCATGGTGTCAGGACCTGCGGCGCTGGCGACCTCACATGACCCTTGTGTGTGAGAAAAAACGGTGACGCTTTGTTGTTCACGGCGGTAGGTTTCACCTGATAAAAGCCTTGCCATCAACCACCAGCAGAGAAATCACTCACTCAGTGATCAACTACCTGTTCTCTGGGTCACATGCATCCATTCATGTGCACCATACTAATTCCAAACAAATGTGCCCTGTCTGGATTGTGTCAATGTCAGCATGTAGACCTTTTCATGAGTTCAGGTGAGTGGTCAATAAACGCTTTCATTCCAGGCCTTCAGGACAGATTTATATAACAGGCAATTAAGAATGTGGGGGGTCCGAAAGTGTTGGGAGGTCACAACACAGGAAGACACACAGATATTAAAGAATTCAAAAAAAGAAGGTTTCACGGAAAACTCCAAGCGCAGCAATTACGCTGCAAACTGAGGAACTGTAGCAAATTAATGAGGTGATTCTGAGATTATTCTGAATAACAAGAAGCTTTCTGCAGACACACACTGTAATATCACCATTTGTTACCGATAAAAAATTGAAAACGATGAGAAGACATTTTTTCTGTTTTAAATTAAAACCAGGAGGGAGCATTTTGGCCATAATATGAAATAAATGAATGCAATCACTATGTAGGAAAATGGTTGTTTTACAGAAGAAAAAAAATTAAATTAGAAGTAATGGGTGCATATTGCAGAATTGCTATAGCCCCATTATTAGTCACAGGCTACAGTAAATAGAAGCTGTCTGCTGATTTCTAAACCAATTCCTCCCTGTGCTAAAGCAGAAAAATTAAACACCAATCAAAGTCCATTTCTATCATCATAATTCCTGATAGCAAGCCTCACCTTTCCCCGTGCAGCATTTAACCCTCTAACAAATCTCACACTTTATTGACCGTCTCAATTTGTTGCCTTTCATATTTCATATTTATGGCCCGCCTCAGCACAATCCCGTTTCTTTTTAAATAGGTATCCACCGCACCATTTCTGATATGCAGCATAATTTATTAGACGTGGAAATATGGGCATGCTGGCCTGAATCACGCCCTAATTGATGGCAGCGGGAAGCTGCTGCTGCTCCTGGAAATCATCCGCTCCATCCTTTGCCTCTCTCTGCATCCATCCACATTTATAGCACTGTGTTACTGCATATTTAACAATCTAACATGGTATACTATTTTCTAGCACACCATTTATTAAATAGCTAGTAGTGGCTTTGGTTGTAGCCATAGGTTGGAATAAATTGTGTATTTTGGTATACTATTAAGCACACTATTTTATGTTTTCAGATGTAGATGGAGATTATAGTAGAGATTTCACAGTAACAGGGGAGGCTACTATAATGATACTATTTAGTAGTATGTGATTTTATTTTGTTAAATACTACAACCAACAAAATATTTAAAAAAATCAGGAGTGCAATTATGTAACAATAAAAAGGGGTGCTGCGATTGACCGGCAGTGTGTTAACCATGTTTCATGTTGGCAGGGAGAGCTGTAAGTTACGAAGAATCCTAATTGAACGGAGGCTGCTTAACACAGCCGTGCTACGCTCTGCTCCCCTGAGTGCCATTTCAACAGCAGCACACGATAAGCCACCATTACAAGACATAAAATGGACCCATAACAAAAAAAAAAACATAATACAAAGGAGTTGCAGTAAGGGGGTGTGTGAATAACAGACCGGGCTAGCGCAAGAATTAATGCAAAGTTTATAGCCTAAGGATTTCTGTGTTAGCTTGCATCAAACCTAGAGCTGAGAGGACACATACATTAGCAAGGCCAGTGTAAGTCTATAGAAAAACATTACTGCCTTTAATACCTTTAACAAATAAGGTTAACAGACATCATGACAGGTACCAAAACAGTGAAATAGTTACTACAAATAATGCACCCTCATTCTTGTTTTTAAGAAAATAATTTAATTTAAAAATACATAATTGTGCATTAATTAAATTCAGAAAAAAATCCTAATTATAACTAATCTGTACTGTATATGTATATCGGTTTATTTATCTGCACAATTGCTAGTATTTGCACTTCTGGTAGATGCTTAACTGCATTCCATTGCTGTGTACCTGTACTATGCAATGACAAAAAAGCTGTATCTATCTATCTACAGACAGTTTGAGTTTATGCTTATGGAGTATATGTTGACTAGGCTGGTTAAACTCGATAGCATTAGGCTTGTTACCAAGCTAATATTAAGAACATTTGCTATGATTTACTATGTTATTACCATAATATTTTCTTCAACTATTGTATTATTATCAAATTTACCAAAGATCGATAACCAAATTCCAGTTGTTTATTATATAGAGAATTATATTTATTTTATTTATTAGAAGAGAATAGTCTAAATATGGGCTACATTTTGTTACTAACCTTTTTAGAATTTCATAATTAGCCTGGTACCAAACAAGGGAGAGACACTATGCTAGCATTAGATATATTTAGATAAAAGGTCTCTTAATCAGGTTAAAGAATTAAACCAATAATCACTAAAAAGAAGTGCATATACAGCAGGTTCCTGACTAACAGAGACTTTTCACTGGTTATGTTGGTGTATTGTGCGTTTGAGTGATATGAGGTGGTTTATTTTTGCAAATTGTTTTCCCTAACGCTTTGTGTCACTGATTTTATGCTTAAAATAATTTCTCAATTCATTCTTAAAATACCACATTTCTGAAACATTCAGACTGAATATTCTTGCTTATTTTTGCTATTGTTGCTGTCTTCAGGCATGACCTGACAAGATGCCAGACAGAAAGCAATATGTGTGAATGCATGTTTTTTTCTGTTTGGTCTTGTGTTGTGATTAAACGTGCATGTGTAAAAAACAGAGAGAATCAAACAGATGGTAGAATACAGCTCTCAAATGAGTCCAATATTATTTCCAGTGATTCACTGGAAAGCTATTGAGGGAGTCCTCGTTTGTGTTTTACAGTGAGTGTAGCCATGTACTGTGTATATAATTGCGTATAATTTCAGCGGACTATGTTGTGGAAAATTGCGTTTAGGTGTAAATTGATCATTGATAGACTGCTATTGAGAGAAGAGAAAGAAGTATTCTTGATGCAGTTTCCTCCTGCTTCAGCTGACTGTGATAAGCTGTAACATCTTCTAATTCCAGCAGGTAGAATGACATTTTTTTCAATTTGCTCCCACTGACTAAAGCCATGATGAATGGCTGAATGGTTCATTTCCTTACACCTTTTCTTGCTAACCTCGCCTGACAGCTTATATATTGCCTACCTAGTAATTTTCTTGACAATAATTGCTAGGCAGGGACCTGCCTTTAACAGGGTTCCTCACCACCCTCTGTAGGTGAGAAAATGCAATTACAGACATGATAAGCACGCGGCATGACTGACCAGCAGCATCTGCCATCTTCATTCCCAAATCTCTCCCGTTGCCATTAACCGAAACCCAGCAGCAAACGAACACCCTAAAACGTTTTCTCTAATAAAATGTTAATTAAAAGTTATGAAGGAATTTCATTGATTAACAGCATCAGTGATTAAAATGCACGTCTGGCATTTATTCCTTGGCTCACAGTTTTGTTCCCCCTGTAGGTTGTGTGTATTGATGAAGCAGCCTGATGAATGCTGATATGAGCGAGTGCTGATGGAGTGATCATATTGCACACAGCACCAGGTTCGAGCAGGACCAGCTGGAAAGACTGGCTCCGGTGGGACTGCACATTTCACAGCTACCTCTGGTGTACACATTTTTGAAACCTCGCCTAACAACTCTAATGACTGATATTTTATGCTGCGCTGCAGTGCTTTATTTGCGCTTCTGTGTTCTTCACTTAAAGCATCGACTAATCATCAACCTAATTGATGCTGCTCATTTCGGTAGAAATCTTTCAGCGGTTGCATTTGGTGCAGGCACTGAACATTAATTGAAAGGATTATTAGGTTTTAGGTTGTAAAAGCCACATGGGATTCTGCCTTCTAATGTTGGTGTCAAAGTGCTTCAAACAGCATGAGTGAGGAGAAAACAGGTAATTCAGTCATAATCAACAAACTGCAGTTCCTGTAGAATGGTCCAATACCTGGCATCGGCCAGCTTGTGCTAAATTAGAATTCACAGTGGGCTGACATTCTCGTTACTACAACCTCTACAGGTAATCAGTGTACAGGGAGAAGGCAAAAATGATGTGGGCAAGGCTTCGAATATCAGTGCTCTTGATGAGCATGAGGATAAGAGAAAGCAAGGATATGTCAATGCTAAACCAGTAATTAGAGCAAGGCACAGAACAAATTTGGTAACAAGGCCATGCAGCCTTTTAGCTCACATAGCAGCAAGTCAAAGTCAGCCAATGACAGAGGTTTGATGGGAGTTTAACAGTTTTTAAATCATTTACCAAGACAAGAAGGGGTCGGGTAAGGGAAAAGGTGCCGGAGACAGCACACTGATAAATGCTCTCTTCAATGATGTTCGGGGCAGGAGAGAACAGCTCAGTTCACTCACCTGTTCTCACTCATTCTGTCATCAATCTGAGACAAGATTTATTGCCAAAGAGAATGTGTAATTACACAAGGGCTATAATAGTCCTGTATACCAATATAATTACAGCGTATAGGCTAATTAGAAAAAGTAGATTATCTGTGGGATTGGGTGTCAATGATCCTGTTCACTATTCACCAGTTGTCCTTCCTTGAACCAGTTTTGGTAGGTATTAATCACTGCAGATCCAGTTTTCACACTTTGCCATGAGAACTAACTGTTTACCTGCAGCAAAACATAATAAATGTTATTCACATTACCTGTCAGTGAGTTTAATAATAAAGCTGATTGGTGTGTATATGTACATGTGTATTGTGTATATACAATGCTCAATTCAAAAAGTCTAGACTTGAAAATCTATTGCATGACCAGAAAATTGCTGGTTACCAACATTCTTTATCTAATTTGGCAAAGCTAGAGAAAATCTGCATTGCAGAATCGAAGAAAACGGCAAAATCAAAATGTGCAAAGCTGAGACAAAGCAAACCTGTAATTGCTGCAAAAGAACAATGCACACTGAGAGGGTGTATATTTATCAGTTAGGCAGATTTAGATCTAGATTTAGATTTAGATTTAGATTAAAATAATTCTCAGAACATAGTATATCTATTTAGCAAACATATATAAGTGAAATAAAGTCTTTTAACATTGCTTACATTGATTTGATGGACGACTGCAGGATAAGACTGAAATAATTGCCACTGCAGTGTTATATATCATTTGACTGTATCGAGTCATGTAAAATTGTAAGTAGCTCCGGTAATATATCACATCATACCTCTGTGATAATTTAAAACAATGTCTCTGTGAACATTTAAGACAGTGTCACTTAACATCTATGTAGTAAATAGTCGGTCTTGGAACTTTGCATTTTAATCACTGTGCTGCTTACTAAAAGCGTAAAATCTCCACTCTAAGAGTCACTAATAGGTTAAAGTGTTTCTCGTCCTGTTAAATGGTACAGCCTTATGGAAGATCCGCAGTGTTACTGCAGTTAGTGCTGTGTTATCTACTGTGCAGCTTCATTTAGACCTGCTAATTAGCTAATTAGCTGGTGGTTAAAAGTGATATGAATGGCTCATCAATCTTCTCATCACTAAAAATAAACACCCAGCATCAGAACAGCATGAATTATTAAAATGTAGACGGTGGAGGGCAGTAAGAGAGCTGACGAGAGAGCTGATCACAATGAGCCAGAGCCTAGGGACTCTCTCTCGCTTTTACTCTCTCTCTTTTTCCTTCCTTCCTTCACTTTGGCCTCATAACACTTTATTTTACATGCAGATTGTTCAATTAGCTGTAGCCTAGTAAAGCATATTTAGATTATATAATTTGTTACAGTAATGCCTGATAAAGTGTTGATGTTTATGGATATATATAACATGTTTCATTACTAAGAAGAAATTATTTGTTAATCCCTAACTGTATTACTTCACTATTTATATAAATGTATCAGTCACATTTTGTGATCAGTATGTTTCAGGAGTAACTTTTAAGCTTATCTACACAATACCAACATAACTAGAAGTGAAAGTACAGTATTACTCACCATACTATCAGAAGGGAATAAATTTGCACAAGTCAAGTCAAGTCAAGAAGCTTTTATTGTCATTTCAACCATATATAGCTGACGCATTACACAGTGAAATGAAACAACGTTCCTCCTGAACCCTGGTGCTACATACAACAGCTAACAACAACAATCACAGAGAACAAAAACACAGGGCTAAGGAATAGTAAGTGTCCTCGCCACATAAAGTGCATGTGTGCAACCTGGTGCAAACAGTGCAAAGACAACACAAGACAGTAAAGGACAAATACACAAAACAAAAAAGTTAAAATAAAAAATAGCTCCACCAGTAAACCTGTTGTAAAGAGACGTAAAGTGAACAGTAACAAAAATGTAAACAAAATGTTCTGCAAAGAGCAATAGCAGCAATCCAGAAAAGATGTGCAACAATAGCATGTAAACAGTTTATGGTAATGAAGTGATGTGAGTGGTGCTAAAGACATGGGTGTGCAAAGTGAGTACGAGTGTCTGTTGAGTCTGGGTTGCACAGATCAGTCACACAGTTGTGTGTTTGTGTGTGTGTGTGTGTGTGTGTGTGTGTGTGTGTGTGTGTGTGTGTGTGTGTGTGTGTGTGTGTGTGTGAGTTCAGTTCAGTTCTGTGTTGAGAAGCCTGATGGCTTGAGGGAAGAAGCTGTTACACAGTCTGGATGTGACGGCCCGAATGCTTCGGAACTGCTTCCCTGATGGCAGGAGGGTGAAGAGTGTGTGTGAGGGGTGTGTGGGGTCGTCCACAATGCTGTTGGCTTTGCGGATGCAGCATGTGCTGTAAATGTTCATGATAGAGAGGAGAGAGACTCAGATGATCTTCTCAGCTGTCCTCACGATCCTCTGTAGGGTCTTGCAATTCGAGACAGTGCAGTTCCCAAACCAGGCAGTGATGCAGCTGCTAAAGATGGAGCTGGCGTTGAGTGACTAGGTGAGGTTATTTGCCCAGTGAACACCAAGGAATTTGGTGCTCTTGATGATCTTCACGGAGGATCCATCGATGATCAGTGGAGAATGGCCACTCTGTGCTCTCCTGAAGTCAACAACCATCTTTTTTGTTTTGTTGACGTTCAGAGACAGGTTGTTGGCTCCACACCAGGCTGTTAAACATTGCACCTCCTCTTTGTATGCTGACTCATCATTCTTGCTGACGAGACCCACCGTGTCATCGGTGAACTTGATGATTTGAGCTGTGAATTGCTACACAGTCGTAAGTCAGCAGAGTGAACAGCAGTGGGCTGAGCACACAGCCCTGAGGTGCCCCAGTGCTCAGTGTGGTGGTGCTGGAGATGCTGTTTCCGATACGGACTGACTGAGGTCTCCCAGTCAGAAAGTCCAGAATCCAGGATCCAGGGCTTTTGATCCAGAGGTAAAAATCCAGAAAATTGCAGAACACATTTTAACTGTCTTCACTTAAATTGGAATTTTATTTTTCTAATACACTACAAAACACGGATACATCTGCTTTATTAATGCAATTGTACAATGAATCAACCAATCAGATGGCAATGCACCAAACCAAGTATCAAACCGTTTTCACATTTAAGATCTAAGTGGAGAAAAAAAACGTGATTATGCTTTAACTGTGGCATGATTTTTGGTGCTGGGCACACTGGTATTTCAGAAACTGCTAATCCTGGATTTTCATTCACAACCGTATGTACAGTGGTGGGAAAAAAGTTCTGTTTGCAGAAACCCTTATTGATAAGAAATTCTAGAGGAGAATCACCAGACTGGTCCAAGCTCACAAGAAGGCAAGTCTTTACAACTTCAATGAGTAAATAAGCAGTTCAAAATACTTAATCATCAAAGTCTGTAGCATCAGCAACAGGAGATCATAAAAGGTTTCACTTTTGTCAACTAAGCTGGATAGAAATAAACAAACTAGCTCTCCTAAAACATAGCTACCTAGCTAACACAACTATGAGGCAGCATGACTGTGAGGATTGGAAGCACTGCTGCATATTGAACATTATTGTATGTGGCGAAGTGTATTAGTGCAGTTGATGATCAGTATAAATGAAAATGAATCTTCTTAATGAAGCACAGACACAACACTGATGCAGTTCCTTATTTGGTACTCAAAATGAAAGCGATTACACATGGTGACATCGTTGAAATGCAAGGCTAATTAATGAAATGTCATCTAATTAATTTTAATTACCTTTTTTATGACAATGAAAGATGTATTCAAAGTTCCAGCTGCATACCACTTTAAATACATTACACAATTAATATCTCAAAATGACTTGTAAACATATTTTTAGGGTCTCATGTCATCTCAAATTTAGCTGATAAGATTACAACTTGTGTGTGAAAAAACAGTACAGCCTCTTTTGTGGTATTTTTGACTACTATGTTATTTTTCATGACTTTTCTTGAGGCAGAACAGTATATGCGATGAGAAAGAGATAAAGTAAGAGGAGAGAGAATTATTTATATATATATATATATATATATATATATATATATATATATATATATATATATATATATATATATATATATAGAGAGAGAGAGAGAGAGAGAGAGAGAGAGAGAGAGAGAGAGAGCGAGAGAGAGAGAGAGAGAGAGAGAGAGAGAGAGAGAGAGAGATTAGGTTAAAAATAGTTAGCATATAGCAGAATATGATTGAGTTTCCAGGGCTTTGAAAATTCACTCTAATTATTCAACAGTCTCCTTCTGTCATGTAGCCCTATGCATTCCTGCTCTGGCAAACGTAAGTCACACCCACTATTATACATAATTCGGCTGCTTAATTGGCACGGATCATGTGTAAAGTGGGCTAGGAAAAATCCTCTGAGACTAATGGGGCCACATATAAGTGCCTCCATCAGAACAGCAGTCCCTTAGGTGAGGGAAGTCAGCAAATATTTCATCTGCTGGACTATCAGAGTGCCTCACCTCTGCAACCTGACTCACACTTGCACAGTGAAATGAGTATGTGCAGCATGTGAAGTGAGCGTATGTGGACTTCTTCTGGCAGTTGTATTTATAGCTAGAGTAGGGGGATGACGGATGTTAATGTCAATGGAATTATGCAGCGTTCTGTTGCTGCCATAATGATATGTTGGACTTGAGCAAAGAGGTTAACTAAACTAGTCATTTAAGTTATAAGTGGGCCAGTGGCATACTTAAGAACAGGAAACATGTTTCTCTTCCAGGTATAAAGAACAAAAGCATTCAGAGAAATTCAAGACATATTGTTTATGCATATATGTAAATACATTGTAAGAGTGGTCCCTAAAGACACATAATTCTTAGCTTGAATCTAGAGCTTTGAAAAGGTGCTCTTGTAAGCAGTAGAGCACGTTCCTCTCTAACCTTGGGTTCACAGAGAGATTCATTAAACAGAGAAAAACTCTAACCTTGACCAGAACGAGAGTCTGCCATATATCTAGCAACCTGCAGAAACACATACAGCATTTTATCTAAACCCCAAAAAGGGATGCATTTCATAGAGAATGAGAGAGGAATTCATCTGAAACAAAGATAAGACCTTGTAGAGTTTTATGATGTAACGATTATATCCCATTGGCCAAAGAAGGGCAGAAGGTTATGTGGCAATAACATAAAAGGTTCAAGTCAAGTCAATACAAATTGCTGCCACAATAGGAATCAATTTTTGACTTTTCACCTTGAGTATAAGAGGGTTCACTGACCCAGACAATCAAATTTACAACAATGTTACACAATGTGGCTGCATCCTGTTGAAAGTTTTTTTATTCTTTCTTTTGGAAAGAATTGAGAGTTGCTAAAGGGCATATGCATATAGTTCCTGATTTTTATTTGTTCTACTTCACATACAACACTGTGCAGTGATGAGACAGGATTATTTTACCACCTTCTCTAATGCAACTACACAAACACACAATCACTCAGGGATTTAGATGTGTTTTGCTAACAGTACACATTTAGAACATGTAAGTGATCATTAACAATGAACATTCACTCATATCACATAATTTGTGCATCAGAAATGAATATATTTGATGTTACCAATATAACACCCAACTATTCATCAACAGTTGGAAAGTTCCATTTTGGTGATCCATTACCCAAACTTATAAAATATAAAAAATACAAAATATATTATTATTATCATCGTTGTTGTTATTGTTGTTATTATTAACAATAACAACAACAACAACAATAATAATAATAAATAACTGTTATTATTATTATTATTATTATTATTATTATTATTATTATTATTATTATTATTATTATTAAAACAACAATAATATACATCCTATACTAATAGCGACCGACCACTAACATCATAATTTGGGAGAAAGAAAATAATCATCCTATCCTCATGAGCTGTAAATTCCAGCGACTGTTGCTGATCACACTGCCTCCGGAACAATTGGCTGATCAAACACGCAGATCAAAGCAGGATTATGAGTAATCCACAGACAAGTGCAGGCTCTGATCCACCACAAATACACACTGCAAACATGAGTACTCATTCAACATATAGCTCAAGCCTAAACCTTGCGCACACACACACACACACACACACACACACACACACACACACACACACACACACACACACACACACACACACAGGCTAAGAAACTCTGAGTTCTTTATTGCACCACATGTGTAGAGCAAAAACCCAGACACATTGATCTCTCTCTAGAAAAGATAGCTAGCATTGATTACAAGAGCATCAGCCAGACGAAAGCAGAGTCCCATATGAGAGGAAGAAGACTGACAAGAAGAAAGGTTTCAGTAAGCCTTTCAAACAGACACAACACATTCATGCAGTGATGTTCAGCAATGATGAGAATCTTGACCTTTGTGTTTCCTGTAATATTCCCACACTGCTATTGTGATGAATAATACTCATGCACAGTAGATATACTCGAAGGTTTTGGAACACTAAATTAGGTTAAATACACACAAAAAAAACCAAAAGGTGCATAACACATTTAAACATCTACAAATCTAAGATGTTAAACCGTAACAAACATTTAAATATCTAACCAATAAAAATGTATAATGAAATCTTTTTAATATTAACGAATAATGTTGAGATCAGTCTATCACTCTAACTCACATATAGCCCACAACATAAAGTATACTTGTGTTACAGTTGATACTAACATTTCTTAATATAAAATATAATACAAATGCACTTGCCTTTAATAGAGAAATATAGTGTTTAAACGATTATAAAGGACAAAAGCCAGTAGGTAGATTTGCAATGTTGAAATGTGTGTGCATGGTGTCTCTGTGTCCTCACAATGCAACCCTTACTGACTAGAACACTCATAGAAAATAGGCTGAATCTAAATCTAGAACCCATAAGGGATTAGTGTTTGTCCCTCAAAAGGTTAAATGTTTTAAATAACAACCTTACAACTGAGTTCTTAACTTTTCTACAAACCATTGCACAGTCTTTTTTCTAAGACTATTTGTCATCTAAGGCTATTTTAATAGAATCCTTATTCAACAGTCTGTTTCATCTATGAAAAGAGTTCCCTACAGTCTTATGTTGTGTTTTTTGTTCTTAAGAAGAAGTGAATTTCGTCCATAATAAAACAAATGCACAATAGGCACACAATATAGGTGCTTTAATATGAAATTGCCTCTGTAATATGCAGACCTTGAGAACTTACATGACAGAGGGTGAGGCAGATCAGGTAGAGGATGTGTGAGAATAAGATGATCCCAGAGTCCTTCTGTGACAGGACTTGGTCGTGTACAAAAACAAATGTTTCCTCTGTTGTCAGCAGTCCTCTCTCACACAATCAGGAAGCGGGCTGTCTGAACAACACTCAAATAACTCCCTTTATTTTCCTCTTCCTGTCTGCGCTTGTGTGAATGTTATTTGGTTTGTGTGCATGCGTGTGATCGTGAGAGAAAGAGAGATGGTGTTGCTGTTAAGTGACTATTGTGTTTCCTTGGGAGGAGAACAGCAGGATGTAAAGGGTAATAAATGATGACATCATTAACTCTCTTATGGCTCTCGACACAACCATGAATGTGTCTGCTTCCTGATTCTTTGAGGAATATGGACCTGTGTGGAAAAATGGGTGTACTGTATAATGCTGCCAAAAACCTCAAGTTAATAATAAATTAATTTCTTTAGGAAATTATATTGAAATGGTTGCAATAATAATAATAATAATAATTTATTATATTATATATAATATAATTAAAAATAATTATATAATATATATATAAATATATATATATATACATATATATATATATACATACCAGTAGAGAAAGTCCTTTGGGGGAAAAGCAACATAAGGGCATGATCGCACAAAAAATGTTAAAGGTGGTTCATTTGTGTTTGATTTTTGCATGAATTAAATGTTAAGAACAGGAGAACTCATTCAAATTTAAACTTTGTACTGTTTTATATGACATTAAAATATATTTTGCAATTGTTACCAACACAAGAACAAAAAATGGTGCAAAACATTATAGAAAATGCAGCTTTATCAACATTAAAACCGGGTGAAATGAGCACAAAGGCAGCAACACAGCAGTGTAGCCCAATTTATTGAAATGTAAAATACTATTTTCTTTTAAATATATTCAAATAATTGCTCTTTATCCTGTTCTGTTTTGTTTTATCTCTGTGCGTATTGGGTTCATCCTTGCTTCCCCACCACCCCTCCCTCCGCTCTGTGAGAATTATTACCAGATAAGCATGAGGTGTGATCCTAATTGGTCAGTAATCAAACCGAGGACAAGCACGGGTCCACTTCAAATAAGGCCGTTAACTAATGAGATGGCATGTTTAACTTTTCTGCACTACTCTGCCTCACACTGCCTTTCTCATTTCCTTTTCTCCTATGTGACCTCCCCCCCCACTCCCCGCTTCTCCTTTACTCCCCACCAGCCTGACGATTGGTAGCATTTCAAAATAATTGCACAGTTATCCTCAAATTAATGCCTAACTGTTTTACAACACACAGAGAGAAAAGGCCAAGCCAATTATTATTCTGTTTTCACCTTACAGAAACTGATATTATGCTAATGATCCTCCCAACATGAGCATGAAAAAGCTTTATTTCTGCCACCAGATGCTCCCAACCCCCCACTCTTTCTCTGATATAAAAATTCATCACACACACACATTTTTTGCATGATTGTTAATCTGTTTGTCAGAATTGAATACATATATTAAGTTAACTGATGTTAAACACTAAAAGCTGTACTATTTTTTTACATAAAGTTTTGGAATTTTGGTGGAAAAGGAAAATGGTTTTATTAATGGCTATCATTGAATAATAAATAATTTGCTTTTGAGTAACAACTATTGGTAAAGCTTACTAAATAGTTATTGCATTTTTATTATACTAATATAGCCAGTGATTTCTCATTTGTACTTTTCTAAGTCACATGACTTCATAAACATGAAGTCACAAAAACATTTACACGAAGTAACCAAAAATCATGGTGTATGAGGCAGATCTTGGCTGCATGGCTTCATTGCATGAAGAATAATGGACCTTACATTTCTACTATCAAGGCTCCTACTTGAAAACGCACAGACACACGCACACACACACACACACACACACACACACACATACACACACACACCACATGAACATACTGAGCGTTTATTAATCTGAGACTAGAAAAGCTGCACGGAGCTTCAGTTATTAAAAAAAATTAATAAATAAAGCTTCCCAGCATCCCAAAGTGTGTAACGTCTCCTAGTGACTAAAAATCCCCTCACATTAGCTGCAGTATGCAAATGATCAGAGGCTTAATGAGCTTAGTCCAACATAACATCTAGTAAATAGCTAAATTATATTCTTTGCCAACTCTCCTACTTTCACTCTGGAATTTTTTTAAGCTTTACCTTTCCGCTCTTCTCTCCACCTGCTCTTACAGAATAACATCCATCTGTCTAATGGGCCAGACCCAAACACAGCCTTACTCATTTACCATCTTTGATGTGATGTGTGTACATGGATTGGGCTTAGTTTAATCATGATGTCAGCTCTCTAATAAACAGTGATTACGAAAGGAAAGATGCGGGTTTTACATGTTACACAGAAGCTTGTCTATGAGAGCAACGCAGTCTCTCTCTGACAAATGGCAGCAAGCTCAGATATTTAACTACATCTGCTTATTAACCAGCTCAGCCTACCATAATTGGCACTTGAGCCTCTCATATTAAATCTGGCTTCAGCTAGGATCATTTATCAGAGAGCAGACAGACTGTCAGCGGCCTCGAGTTAAGGCAGGGGATCTGATGGACCCAGATTACGTTCCGATTGAGGGACGGCTCAGGGAAAATGGGGCAGAATCACCAATCACACATCTGATCTTATATTCATACCACATGGTTGCTATTATGTCTAATGAGTGAATATGACATATCACAATCAGCCACTGTCAGCTATGGGAGAACACAGAACCAGTTGCATGAACGTCTTTTATTCACTTTTTAAAAAATTTTCAAAGGAAGCATAACATTTTTGACAGATCGAGATAATTTTAGTTTTTGCCACTCTTGCCAAATACCATCAAACCCTTTATTCTAGTGTCTAAAAGTTTTCCAGGCATTCTAAAGAAAAAAGAATATGGTAATGACGCACTCACATAAACAATGAATTATTCATGGGGGT
Source organism: Silurus meridionalis (assembly GCF_014805685.1). Lineage (NCBI taxonomy): Eukaryota > Metazoa > Chordata > Actinopteri > Siluriformes > Siluridae > Silurus > Silurus meridionalis. Next base: position 18,678,946 of record NC_060886.1, read on the forward strand.
AAACATTTTGCTCCATCTGAAAAGTGTATGCATAATTTATATGATTATATCACAGTATTTTAACATTTGCTTTTTAAGCCTCACTCATACTAGGCTATTTTATCAATGCCCTCATATGCTATAATCATAATTCTTACAGCTTGTGTTTAGAGATCGACTGCTGTTTGGAAAAATGCTTATTTTATACAAGATTTGATAGTTCATCAAAAAAAGTAAAATGTCAATATGATAAGGTTTTATTCACAAGAAAATTTGTTTTGATTGGAAATCTGACAATTCTTTTTATTGTTCAGAGCAAAGTAATTTTTTGAATTGAGACCCCAAACTGACACTGCATACACAACACACTTACATTTTTCTTTTTTCCTTTTTTATTTGAAGGAAAACTACACTGAATAGTTGCATACTAAAAGATTGTGCGTTTAGTACAAAGTACAAAGGTATAGTACTATATTTACTGGGCAGGCATGTATGAGTGTGTGCTTGAGAAACAGGAGTAGGCAAATGTACATAATTACAGATCATGATGGTGACCAGCTGCAGGTAAGAGACCCTCACCATTTACTCTCTCTCTCTCTCTCTCTCTCTCTCTCTCTCTCTCTCTCTATGCCTTGGTTTGGCAGTCTCTTTGCTCTGCTCTCAGAGGCTCAAGCTGTCGAACGGGCTGTGCCAAGTCACACATCTCCCCTCTTTTCTCTAAGATGAAGGAGTCTGCTGGACCTCAGCATGCCGACCTCACAATACCCTGCTGCTCTGACCCTGTGATGGCCTGAAGATGGGTATAAAAAAATTCCAACAGGCAGAGAGAGAGAGCGAGAGAGAAAGAGAGAGGGGAGAAAAAAGAGAGGCAGCCAAACAGAAAGATATTGCTCCAAAATTCCTCATATATTGAGTGTGTGTTAGATAACAATATCAAAATATTCTCAAGACAGCGTTTTTTTTTATGATCACTCAGTTTTCCCAAAACCGCTCTTCCATTCCTACTTTGACACGACTATGTTCTACCTCATTTTATCCTTGGAAGAGATGGTGTGGCTGCACTAATGTGATTAATAATGATGACATGACAGTAAATTAATAGCTAGTTAAGTCATTAGAGAGAGGTGTTCAGTCATCATGCTATTCATTTGCATACCATCTCACATTAAAGACACATTAAAGGAACAGGGACCCTTTCTTGTCAGTGAAAGGTGTCTCCAGTATTAAACATCAGCATTTCTACCTTAAAATGCTATGCTGGTTCGTTTGCATTTGTTTAATATACAAAGAACATGCTCTAATCTTGAACAATACCTCGTTGAATTAATTGAAGCAAACCGAATTAAGCTCAGCTGCACATTGCTACGCAATTCACCAGAGTAACACAATAAGGAACAACAGGAATTCATTTTGACCGTATACTCAGACACACTGCACGTTCTAGTAAGGAACCTGCTTGTGTAAACATAATGCACATACAGATGGTGACATCAAAGTAGTGGTTGTCACGTTAAACATATTGGACACCATGTGCAGGTAATTTCTATACCTTTTTTAAAAAAAATGGTTTATAAATAAATATTTGCGCCCCCCAACCCCCCCTTCCGACAATGTGTTACTACAGCAGTACCTCATAGTGCCTACAGGGGGCTCTAGTGCACTACACATTCAGCACTAAAGACCTCCACTCTCACAGTTACTCTCAGTGGTGCGACCCAGTACATAGCTCCCCTATTTAGACCTAAAACAGCAACATAAACACTAACATAAACACTGCATAAATCCACTACATGCTTTTTTTTTTTTTTATGATGTACTATATTCAAATATTTGATTATTATTTTTTCATATATTGTCACTAGTCTTGGTGGCAATCTTTGACTGACAGAAGCCAACATCACCAAATAGGGCCAGTATTTTTGTGTTTCATTTCGTAAGCCCATGTGAAAACACATAGGCTACATAAAGGTGTGTGTGTGTTTGTGTGTGTGTGTGTGTGTGTGTGTGTGTGTGTGTGTGTGTGGGGGGATATCCATTATGTACGATGTGTATTTTTGTGTTTTTACGTTACACATATCCTTCTCCCTGCAAAATTCTCTGCAGTTGATCACTGGTTCGGAGAAGCGTCTGAATTTTAATGATGTTGAAGATGATATTGTGTGTCCTTCAGCTTGTTATACTGACACCAGCACTCCATAAATCATCATACCAGGCTATCGTAAAATCAATACCAAACTGCAATCTCAGCGCCAGTGCGTAATACGTTTTGCAGACATCTAACAGCTTAAACTTTGCTGTAATGCCGCTTGACCTATAGGTGAAGAGTTAATATCAGAGCATGCTTAATTTGTTTGGTAATAGAGACTTTCTAATCCGTAATGGAGTGTCTATTAGTTGGGCTTTGGTGGGCGCACTGGTGATCATTTGGTGGAACAGTCACAGCAATTAAAGTTTGTATCTTTGTCCTGGAGCAAGAAAAGCTGCCTTAGCTGCTCAATAAATGTTAATCCAGTGAAGAGAGCTTTGTGTCTTTGAACAGGACTCACACTGGGTATTTTCCCATGTGTTTCTTTTATCCTTCTCTCCCTTCACAGGCCTCCTCATAGAGAATCTGGACACCATGTAGCTCATTGAAAACATATACCTTCAAACATGTGCACATACACTTATGTGCATGCATACATACACACAGACACACACCTGCCATAGATGAAGTACTCATTAGATTCATTATTAATTGACTTTTTTCTACAACATGGCCTGTAGAAATACTGGTGGAAGTTGTTAAGGTGTGCATGTGTGTGTGTGTGTGTGTGTGTGTGTGTGTGTGTGTGTGTGTGTGTGTGTGTGTGTGCGTGCGGGTATGTGCAGATCAGGAGTACTCTGGGAATTACCTCCTAACAGGCTGTGTAGTTTTGCATTTATGTACCTCTACATATTCTGAATTCATTTCTTTATTCCATGAAAAAACAGGAAATTGTAATACCGCCTAGTGGGATTCATTTTATTGCTCTAAGCAGGGCGGCTTTGTCGTTTCAAAGAAACTACATATGTAAAGGCCCAGGCACAGGAGAGGAGCTACCCGTGCAATCTGTGAGCCGTAAACAGCTTATGAAAGTCAAATGGAAATGTGGCATAATCTGACAAGTGGAGTCTGTGCTTCAAAAACAACTCTAACAACCCACACCGAAGAAAATAAGCATACACACAAACACACACATACACACAAACACATACAAGCACACACACTCTCTCTCACACACACACACACACACACACACACACACACACACACACACATACATGCACAAGCACAAGCACAAGCACATAGACATCCACTTACAACACAAAACAGACATGCATGCCACAGGAAGTGACTGTAATGTTTTTCACTGCTCTTCAGGTGCATGAGACATTCACCCACTCACTCACTCACTCACTCACACACACACACACACACACACACACACACACACACACTTAAAAGCAGGCCCTTTCCTAAGGGAAATTAAACAGGGGCTTACCATACACGCTACTACCTAATATTGTAGCCAGTGATGAAGCAGGAGAGAGTTTTAGTGTTTAGCACTAACATTAGCTCCATCATTAGTGAAATGCTGTATCATAAACACAGCTTAGCGTCCCACTGAGATACTCAGCACTCAACACGCTCATCATACGCTTCCTCTACTCTCTGCATGATGGGCTGCCTTAACCACAGTAAAAAGGAAAGCTGATGTAATCAAATGCCTTACTATCCGTCTGTTTTATCGCGACATTAATATATTTGACCACTTTTTCTTTCTTTCTTTCTTTTTTTTTTTTTACAAACACAACGTCCCACATGTTGTCCTGCAATGTCCTGTATGTCATATGTATAATGTGTAATGGCTTTCCTTGAGAAAGACAGGGGTCAGGGAAAGGCAAGCTGAGAGCTTTAACGTATTGTCCTGCTAAGAGATGTATAACACACATACAGTGCTTTTCTCCTTCTTGCAGCGTTGTAAAAAAAATCTAAACAAAACATTTGGATGATGTCTGGGATATGTGTTCTTTAATGTGTAGGCTAGATGTCTTGCCTTGACTGTGTGCAGATACCAGTAAAGGAACACCCATATTTTCCTGAACACACACACACACACACACACACACACACACACACACACACACACACACACACACAGACACACACAATAAGTTGTATCTGTGCTTTATCATTTGACCACATTTATGAGAAACTGATTTAAAAATATTCTACGGAATGCAGTTCAGTATATTTTTGATTTTGTAAAATGTTTAACCCACAAGATTGTGATTTCCAGCATAATAAATACAAAAATTGCATTTATATTAAATAAACTATTGCCTCTATTATGCCTTATAGAACTTCCCTACTGAAGCTTCTGTTAACAAAAACCCACGAGTAATAATAATAAAATAACAAAACTTTAATAAAGCTTTGGAAGCAAACAATAACGAAAGGAAAATATAACTCAATGACTCAATTCCATGGGTTAATCTGCGAAGTCAAAACAGAAAGGCCCACTCACTATTTCCATCAGCACTTGTTACTACACTGCCCAGTTTGTCTGCTGTGTGTACACATTTGTATAAACACAGCTTTTTATTAGAGACCTGGACTCACAGGCATCCCTTAATGCTTCCATTAACACAAACGACATAGACAGACATTACAGAGACCGACATGAAGAGACAGAGTGACTGTAAAACTGTAATCTGTGCAGTATGTGAGAATGACAAGGCCTCCCTGGAGGCTCTTCTTTGGACAGCCAGGGTCTGCGTGCCACGAAGAGAAAGTGTTTGTGTGCGAGAGGGTGTTTGTATTGTTTTATGGGCAGAGAGTGGGTTGTCAGTGTGGGAACTTGAGGGCGCTTAAAGCGTGACCTCCTACTTTAAAAAAAAAAAAAAGAAAAAAGCATACTTTTCATCCAACTGCTGAGAATGACAGAAACATGCTTTTATTTTTCACTTTCTCTTGCTTTCCGCTTCCGTTCGATCCATATTTACATTCATTATTTTAGAACTATTTACTATTCATATTAATTTTTTTTTCTGTGTTCACTTTAAGAGTTAAGCAGTTCCAGGATATGACATTGTTAATTAAGTTTTAGAAGGTTCATATAAATATCTCACTAGATAAAAACTCAGTCAATTTGTTTCAAATTTATCCATATTAATGATTGTTTTTGATTTCCCTATTTCTAAAGTCTGTTTGACGTTTAGAAAAACATTTTTTTTTATACTGTGCGCTTTAAGAAGAGAAAAAGCTACATCAGAACAGAAAAAGCTAAAGGTCTTTTATGATGAGGCTACACCACAAACACACACCCACACACACACACACACATAGAGAAAACCTTTAAGAGAAAATATCTATCAGGAGAAGGGAATTACATTGAAAGACAGAAAGGGAGAGAGAGAGAGAAATGAAGCAGGCTTTTCAGTGTTGGCTGGCAACATAACCTTCAGGAAGCTCCTATTTTTCATTAGAGTGGTGTCAGAACATTCTGCCTTTAATAACACTCATCCCAGCTCCAAGGGGAGCAGAGCCACCGCTTTAGCCACATAATGAATAGAGTCGAATAGGCCCAGACACACTTAACGCCACACACACACACACACACACACACACACACACACACACACAAGCTAGCTGCAGCTAACCTATCATCAGACACACCAAGCTACAGGCATGCACGTCTTAGCATCACCCACAGTAAGTCATAACACCTAGCTAGTCAGATGTTAGCAGAGCTGTTCGCCAGCAATAAGCGCGAACTTCCACAATGCCTCTGCATTACAGCAACTCGATGCTAGCTTTAGCCAAATTGACTAGCTCCTGAGCAGCCTGATTAGAGTAGCGGCCAGCAGCGGCAGGCTAATAAGGGGCCTCATTCATGATGTACACATTTAAAAGTGATCTTCAGCTATAAAAACGTGTCAGCTTCCTTCGTACTGGAAAATTGCAAATTGTCCAACATGCTGAGTGTGCAGAATGGCATTTTTTTGTGCTGACTGCATGTAGGCGTGCCATGATGGATGCAGCTTTGACACAGTCTCAGTGTTCGGGCTCTGGGCATAATGAGTAGCAATGTCCCCTGTGTCATGTATGCAAAGAAAAAGAGAACTCGATGCCTTTAATTAAAGGGTGGAAAAGGCAAAGACACACACATACGTACGAACACAAGCATGAGGCTGCTATGATAGCAGTTCTTTTGTCAGTTGTCAGTAGAGTTATGGTTAGATAGGCTGTTCCTACAGCACTCTAATAAGGAAGATTATAATGTCAGAGCAAAGAGGTGGCCGGAATTTAGCTCTGCTAGTACTACACAAGAAGATATGCCCTTTGCCTCATTATCCTTGGCTACGGAAAATAAGACATTTGTGCATGATCTGTGATATCTTTGTCCAAATGACTTAATGATAAATACCTTAACAATAATTAAGTCCTTCTTACACGTTTGACATTTGTACATGCTGCATTTAACACATGTGTAATACAAAGGCACTGTATAACACAGTTTACACTACTGGACTGTGTGCTTACAGTTGTGTAATGCCTTACATTAAAAGCAGGCAATGAAAGCCCAGGTATAATAGAAAATTCACAGACCCTCCTCTAACTGTTTTGAATTGATTTTGTTCTTGTTACTACTTTGTTTTTTTACTTTCTAGAGACTTTATTAAAATCTTTAATCTAAAATCCGCTCTTTTGTTCATTTATGTATGATCAGACCCCACCTGTGCTAATGTATGTGAAGATTTTGAAGAGAAGGCATAATGAGAGAGAGAGAGAGAGAGAGAGAGAGAGAGAGAGAGAGAGAGAGAGAGAGAGAGAGAGAGAGAGAGAAAGAGAGACGAGAAGATGAGAGACAGACATGCATAATTAGGACCAAAAGTTTCAATGCAGCTGGCGACACAGGCCAGAGGAACCAGTATATTAAGTTTCATTGTTGAATTTTTTTCTTTTTCTTTTCTTTTTTCTTTTTAATTTAATTGCATTTCGTCTTTCTGAACAGTAGTTACATTTGAGCTCTCCATGCCTCCATTAAACTGGAAATGGAACTCTGGCCCTCTGCAGTGGATGAAAATGTCATACATGGAAATGCTATACATCAGTTCAGATCCAGTCTAATGCACAGTATTATTTAAATTAGCCTGCAATAATGAATGTGTCCTTTTCAGACAGTGCTCAAAAACAAGATTATTCTATAAAAGTGAGGTAAGGCACTGTAGATACTTTTCAAAGCAATAGATGAAAAAAAAAATGAATTAATTGAAACTTTTTTCTTGGCACTGGGATTGCATATTAACAGCTGGCTTTTTAAATACTTTAGTACAGATGTAATAGCTTCCAGATCCACAGAACATCCTAAAATAAAAAAAAATTAATAATTATAAATCATTCATTAAATTAAATTTATGTAACATAAAGCAACCATTACAAACAGGAAAAAGAGTGAGAATGATAGCAGCAACAACAGGAGTAACAACAACAACTTGGGTCTTGTCTGGATCACTGATTAGGTTATACTCCTAAAAGGCTTATAAAGAGCAATAAACAGTTGTGCTATTTACAAGCAATGCATTTGATCTGTTTTAAGTTAATGGTTTGAAGATATTATCACTTGAAGGTTTATAACTTGTGAGACTAAACTCTTAATGGTCGTAATATAACGGCGAGATAAATAGCGGCAGTTAAAAATATTCTCCGTACGCTTTGTCACGGGATAATCGCATCGCTTTGCATACTTCTAGACAATATTGAACATGCAATCATTTCACCAATGCCAAAGACCCAAAATCCATTTGTATTTATCTATTTACAAATGACAGATGCTTTTCTGCCGGCTTCCACTTGAACCAATTTAATTAAGGCTCGTTAAGATGCTGAGTGGATAGCACAAGCCTATCGACAAACAGAAAGGACACCCTAATTAAAGGCTATTTAAATGTTTATTTCAGCACAGTAATGGAGAGACACATCATTTAAAATGCAGTTTGGAGCAGCATCTCCAAGCACAGTAAACTGCTGTTATAAAACACTCTCTCCCTCTCTTTCTCTCTCTCTCTTTTATGGCAGCATATATATAGGAATGGATCCCTCAGGAATTCTTAATGTGGTGTGATGTGGTGAGGATGTGCCGGGCCTGGATATGGCAGATAGCAGGTAAACATTCAGAGTTTATGGCATTTTGCATATGGTGTAAAATAAAACAGGATAGAAAAAAATACATGTTAAATCACCTTTCAAAGTCCTGCTTCAAATTTACATAACTGAAAGGGCCCTAAACACTCCATTCAGAGCACACTGAGAATAGTGCTTTATCTTTCCTTTTTAATTGACTGTCACAGCTGTGCATCTGCAGAGTCATTCAGATGGAGACAGGCAGTTTCACTGTCTTTATCATAAGGCTAATGCCAGAGTAGGATGAATGGAGGTAATTATACAGCAGGAAGGTGACTTATTCAACTGTGTTCTTCTATTTGCAGAACCACTGTAGGTCACTGCTATATCACGGCATAATAATATTAAATAAGCTTCAGGGAGAAATCTCCACCTCCACCAAATTGGCATGGAAACCTGAATGAGAAAGAAAGCAAGGAATGTAGTTTACAGTCCAAAAAGCTCTGCAGATATATGAAGAAACTATAAGCAAATTATGTTTAAGCACGAATATTGGTCTTGCAAATAGTGGCTTTGGCATACTATGCCGTGTGTGTGTATGTGTGTGTGTGTGTGTGTGTGTGTGTGTGTGTGTGTGTGTGTGTGTATGTATAGAGTAGGGGAAGATGGACTATAGTGTGTGCTTTGTTGCTTTGTGTTAACACTCTGTGAGAGATATTGATTAAGATATGATAAGGAGGCATGCTGTAGATGTCCCCAGAGAAGCAGGAGTTTCTAGAAAAGCAGAATGAGCAAATAAACCACTGTTTTGCTTCTCTAAACGCTATATCCATACCTCACTAAATGCTATTCATCATAGACATTATAGTGATTTACATGTAAAGATTTCAAGCAATGTAAATGGACACTTTGATTCAGCAACCAAAGACAGTTTAGGCATAGACCTGAACAAAATTACACTCACAAAGATTTAACTAATTTTAATTAAATTTGAAATACAAATCACATCGTTTCTAGCCTTTTATCATGTTTAATATGTTACTAATGCTACATATAAAGGAAACTCCAGCACTTACAGCTGAACATTTAAGTAATTTACCATCATAAGGGGCCAGAATTAACTGAATATGGTTACATATGGTTATGATGTACTCCAAAGACATACAGTAGATGTTCACATACACTTTGAAATGTATTCATTTGTATGTTTTTGTGATCAATTAGAATTTTGGTTTGTTTCTTAACTTTTCTTTGATATAATAAGAAGAAACATCATATTCATCTAAATGCTAATGATTACATTCATAATAGGTTAATAGGTGAAATTCTTAGATTTATAAGCATAACTTTTCAGCATAATAATGTAAACAAAGTCATGCATATTCTTTTGTTTTGTCAGATCATCAGATGTCACTTTAAAGATGGGATTGATGTAAATGTAAAATGCAAATGTGGTTTCTAAATTTGAAATATTTTATATAACATTATTACGTTATATAATGTTCTAAAAGTTCCTCTCTGCTGTTAGTGTGACACAGGTATTGATTATATACTCAACATAAGCTTTTTTAGATTTTCTATTTTCTGCATCTCTGCAAGTTTGATAGCAAAAATTATTAATAATATCACACTCAAAATCCAATCAACAACAAGAAAAAAGATCATACAATAATATTGTTAAAAATTCTAAGATAATTTACTTCATTTCTTAGTATTTAAATCACTAAAATCATCTTTTTTTTAAAGAATTTGCTTAGATACGTATTAACTGTTTACCCTGTGTTTGCATTGATGCAGTCATAATGAACATGAAAAAAGTACACGTAATAACTGTGTAAATTAGTTACCAAGGATACATTGTATGATGATGCTTATAGACTTGGTGTTGAATAGTTCTTTTTTATTTGTACTGTGCGAAGTGTGGCAGATTATGAATGCTAACCTTTTTTTGTTTACTAGACAAAAAATAGAAAATTTTTACACTGTTGTGTATATTCTGAACTAATCTACCTGAACTAGATTTGCTAGAATTAACATTGCTGTAGCTTGTGTTTTTCACAATAATCAGTGGAAATTAGTTTATACAAAATGGATACACAATGTATTGCACAACTATTAGTTTCAAAGATGTGTTCATAAATACATTTTCATTTACAAATATTCACTTGCATTAACCTAACAATCTAACATTAACTTGAGTTAACCTAAATGGAAAGCTTATGATAACTAATCAATATGATAACTACATTTCTATCAATAAATTAGTACATCATTTTAAATAAAATCTTATAAATGTTTTTCTGATTGATGAAATTATTTTAATTACCAAATTTTCCTGTTTCTGTAATGTTTAGATTTTTTGTGATATTATAGTTTTTTTTTACTACAGAAACAAATCATCATGAAGCATTACTGAAAATTCAAAAATGTGTTTGCTTTCTTTACCCCCTCCCTGTCCTCCACATACAAACATGTGTTCCAACAGCAATTTACACGACCCAAATATAATCAGTGTGGCACACATTTATCTTTATTACTGAAATAAATAGGTTTTTCATTATGCCACAGACCCTCCTCTCTCCCACATTCCACCCCGCCTGTGTTGCCATTACTTACACCTTCTGCCCCGGTCATTCTGGGCCTCCCATTCTTTTTAACACCCTGTGTCACTCATTCTCCACCAACAGTAACAAGCAAATTCACGTAGAGAGACAAGGCTTAACTAGCCATCTTAACTAGGCATTTCCCTCTGAGAGGGGAGCATAGATAAGAGGAAAGAGAAACAGGGATGAACATATTTGTTTGTGCATCGTTCTGGCTCTGTTATCTTCTCTTGCTCTGCTTCAGCCGTTCTGTAAGCAGCAGGCTGTGTGTGTGAATGAGAGTGAGAAAGAGAGAGTAAGAGAGAAAGAGAGAGAGAGAGAGAGAGAGAGAGAGAGATTCATGGGCCTGACAGATGCCGGGTGCAGCTGGCTCTGTCCTTGATCATCCCAGCAGTCCGGACAGCGCTGTCATTCACCATTGCCCAAATTATCTCTGTATTGACTGCACAACCCTCTGTGACAGCAACGTAATGGCTAATTACCCAGGATGCTTCGGGTACTTTTAAACCCCAGAGTCCCTGCTTTTTCTCTGTCACCATCACTGATACTGTAAGAGGGAGAGAGAGGAAGAAACATAAGACGTAGTAAGATACACAGACAGAAAGAGAGACCCCATCATACCTTTCATCCTATGAGAAGGAGAACAAGTCCAGACAAAAGAAAAAAGTGAAAAACACATAGCTCAAATAATGCCTTTTCCAGGACATTATGCTGTGATTCTCATCTCTTTCTCTCTCTCTCTCTCTCTCTCTCTCTCTCTCTCTCTCTCTTTCTCCGTCTGGTCTCTGAGGGTTTTGGTGGACTGTCGCCTTGTGCAGATATCAGGAAAAAAAGCAGCACACATAAATTACCATTTTCTATTTGTCTGTCATCTATCCAGTAAGTGTGCAGTGTGCTCTGGGCTCTGCTGCAATGTCTGGGGACCAGTCTGCGGGACTACATGGCCTTTCCGACAGGCAATTATCAGCATCACTCTGTGCTCGTTGAAACATCCTAAATGCAATCATTAATTTTCTACTAAATTCCAGACAATTATTAAATCTAATGCACTCCCTAGCAAATTCCTCCCGCCCACACTATTCTCTCAAATGTGAAAAACTGAGCCGTCGCAAGAACACAAGAAAACATTACTTAATGGTTAAACTATGTAATGAAGACTGGAAGCCAAAACCATGCATGGAGGTAGACATATTTCAATTTCATGTATGGCAGTTTTATTGTCCTCCTAGTGGCTTCGTTTAATCCAAATTACAGAGACCCACAGGACGTTCTTCAAGCCTCAAGGACAGCCTTCATGAAGCAAAGCTTGCTACTATCAAGTCTAATAGTTCAACACAACTGCATTAAACCTCTACTACTAAGCGAAAAAGAGAAAGAGAGAGAGAGAGAGAGAGAGAGAGAGAGAGAGAGAGAGAGAGAAACACTGAAGGAAACACTAGTAGCCAATTGGAGGAGAAAGGAATGTGGGATAGAGTGAGCAAAAGAAAAGAAGTAGAGAATGAAAAAGGGAAAGGAAGGTGAGGGAATACACGGTACTAAATCCCACTCTGACTGTTAGGGAAGATGATGAGGTCCCGGGAGAATGGAGTACAGACACAGAGAGAAAGATAAAGGAGAGAGAAACAAAAGGATAAAGAAAAAAAAAACATTTTCCACACAGAAATACAAATGTATTGCATATTGATTCTTTAATCATTCTAATGCCCAATAATAATGTGAAACCAAACTGCATACACATTTGTTCCAGTGTGTGTGTGTGTGTGTATATATATATATATATATATATATATATATATATATATATATATATATATATATATATATATATATCCTCACATGTACACACTTTCCAATACACTTTATTTACATTTACATTTTACATTTACGGCATTTAGCAGACTTCAGGACGTATTAAGCCATTATTTACATTCTCAGTAAAACCAACTGTGTTTATTTATCTGCTCAAATCTTTCATTGGTTTTATTGAATACACAGTGATACAGCAGGTAGCAGTGCTGCCTCACAGCTCCAGGATTCCCCTCTAATCCTGAGCTCATGTACTGTCTGTATGGAGATATTGTGCATGATCTCACAGGTTTTCTCTGGGTCCTCTATTTTTCTTCCACCTTACCTTCATTTGCAGAGCCACAGCCACATCCACAGTGGTTACTGAAGATGTATGAATGAATGTATGTGGCATGCTCAAACATGCTTGCTATTTACATTTAAACATAAAATGCTCAACTTTAACCTATATTCACTCAAGTAAATTGTCAGAACCACCAACATCTTGAAAGAGTTCGATGTCACATATGGTTTAGGCCCACCCTGATGAGTACAGAAGTGAATCCTACTGTGGCATGTGCCATCCATCGCCAGGGTCCCAGGGTGCAACTGCCCTTATCCACACTGGAAGCAAAAGCTGGCAGGGTCCCGATTTCACCCGGGTGACCAAGCAGATGGGTGTCTGCATGGTGTTGTGACAATGCTGCATGAGCATGAGTGTGAAGACAAGTGTCTCTGTATCAGTTGAAGGAGATGGGTGTAGCCATGAAGTGGGGCAAAGTCCTGTTTAAATACTTGCTTAAAGTAAATAAAGTGAATATCCTGAATGAAACTGCACACTAGTTCATTTTATTTAGAAAACATTCTGACATTATTCTGACATGGTGTAATCCCATTACGGATATAATGTAATCTGCATAATAGCCCTCTCTACAGAGATTAGTGTGTATATTAACGAGCTGTTCATTTAATATAATATGCAGACAATGTATGCAGGTCGTAACCCTTTTGCCCTCATGTGTAGCCTGGCTGTCAATCATATTTCAGACAGAACTAAAGGTGTCTGACATTGCCTGTGAGTTATGATAGGGATATAGCATATGGATATAGTCTAGGCTATCGACTTTTCCATTAAGGTCTTACATTCAATACATTTAAAACAGTGTTCTTTCTGAAGGGACCACTCCAGAGAGAATTTAAAAAATGTATTTCCATTCATTCCTTTTGAAAAGTCTTCCTGTGAAACAATGAGATTAATTTACCCCTCTTCTTCATACAGATGTTACACTGATATTCAAAACTAATTTCAGATTACCTTTTCTTCACTATGCTTTATTTCATCAGATTAGTGTTTAAAACCTTAAAATTTGTAGCAAGGGAATTACAATCCTTTCCTTGTCTACCATATAAAACATGTGCATGCAACAACACCAGATATCAGTTCTAATCTACTTTTCCCTGCTAATATTCCTTAGTTGTACTGAAGATGGTATACAGAAATTCTGACTGAACCGTAATATAATTTTGAAAAGAAAAATAGGGATATCAGGGATATGTGTAGTGCTAGATACTTTTTCAAGCTACTAGTCCTCTGCTGCTCAGTCCTATTAGAGGAGTGTGTGTGTGTGTGTGTGTGTGTGTGTGTGTGTGTGTGTGTGTGTGTGTGTGTGTGTGTGTGTGTGTGTGTGTGTGTGTAAAGGGCTGAACTCTGTCCGCTGGGATGCTTGTCTCTGTTGAGGTCTGTCAGGGAACCAGCTACTTGGATGTGTCATGATTGCACTAATTACTGAGAGCCAGTGAAAGCTTTGACAAGGACGACCACAACTTGTGTACACACACACACACACACACACACACACACACACACACACACACACACACACACACACACAATCCTTTACACAATCTTGGTAAAATCCTGCTGCTTCAAACTGATAACCAAAAGCACATGATATAATTTTTTTAGGAAACACTAAATGTGCAAAGCAAGAAAAAAAAAAAAAAGTCCAGACTCAACCACAAAGCAAAACGTGTTTTTTTCTGTTACAAAGTCTTAATTCATAAATTCTTAAAGCCAGATTCATCCCAGCTTCTTCCAGATGCGGTTTCTGAGCCAGTTAGCAGAAAATAGTCTAACACAAGCAGCAGCCAAAGAGCAGCTAAGCACACAAGACGCACCCTTAACCCTGTTAGCACAACACAGAGGGGACTCTTAACTCTGTGTGTGCCACCAGTGAACTGTTAATAATCTCATTACACGCCATTTAAAGAGATCACAATGAACCAGTTACTGTGAACAGCTCATACCTTACCAATGGGACTCGGAACATTGGACTATGCCTCTCCATATGTTCAAAAGATTAAAAGGAGTGCGAAAAAAATGGAGGTGTGAAAAGATATGGCCAATGTTAAATGGAACGAGAAGTGACAGTTTACATCTCCGCCTACAATTAACACATTCATGTTTTATTTTTTGACTCTTTAGCACTAGGCCGACCCCTCTCTCTTCCTCTCCCTTTTTCTCTCGATCTTTCCCTCACACTCTCCCTCTCTCTGGCTGTGATAATGCATGTTGTCAGCTTTGTTTAGCAGGCCAGATCTGGGCGAGCGGTGGGCTGGTGCAGGCATTTGACAGATTGAAGGTTCAGCGATAGGGCTATCATGACAGATGGAAGCTGGCATCAATGTTCTGAGAGCGCCAATCACAGGGGACCTGCCCCCCTCATTCGTCAGGCCGCTTTTTTGAACCCCCCCACACCCCCTCCCAAACACACTTATGACGAGAGGACGAGCGAGTGGGGAGTGTGTGTGTGTGTGTGTGTGTGTGTGTGTGTGTGTGTGTGTGTGTGTGTGTGTGTGTGTGGTGTGTAACTGAAAGATGGCATTGTTAAGCAGTGCATCTGTGAGACTGACTCTCTTTTGATGGAGGCATAAGGCAGAAGGAGGGGGAAGGGGAAGAAAGGGGGGGAGAGAGAGAGAGAGAGAGAGAGAGAGAGAGAGAGAGAGAGAGAGAGGAAAGGGCCCAAAGCACAGGCCGGTCACTGGTGCAACGCCAATCTCTGATATGATAGCAGCCATACTCCCGGGAATAACCACAAAACTTTCAAACATCCTGAGCAGAGGGAAGACCCCAAGGGAAGAAGAAGAGAGATGATAGACAGATATTTCCCCTCCCCTTTCAAGTATGTCTGTGATTTTTCATTAACACTGTATTAATTGCCAGCCCCCGAGCACTCCGCAGTCTTTTACAAACAGCCATTAAGAGGGACATCAAATATGGTTTTGACTTTTCTTTAAAAAGCTGGCTCTCTGTGATAAAGCAGTGTCAGCACATAACTGAATCCTGCTCTGACCTACTTAATGGTTGCTATTATGGGTTAAAATCAATTACAAACAAAAGACGAATCGGGCTTTGAATACTCCTTAAAACATCTTAAAGTGTTATGAGTTTTAATAAGACAAAAAAGAGCGATAGCTTGTTAGTTGTATTCTGCTTTAATTACTTTGACAAATATAGATTATGTCTATATGCAAAATTATTCTAAAGCACGAACCATCCACCTGGACCTGTTCAGTAGGGAGATAGATTAAGAAAGCTTTTGCTTTAGCACAGATGCTAATGATGATATGATAACAGCACAAACTTAGCCCTCGGCTCTTAGCTCTCAGCACACTCGAATCTGATTTGTAAGGACATATAATTTTAATGCAAAAATCATTGGAGGGTATTAGCTAATAAGCTACCATCTATACATAGGAAAGAAATGGCTATTTCTGTACATATGTAAGGTCCTCTGTTTAATGAGCTTGACATATTTTTACACTTATTTGCTACAATTCAGCAGGTAAATATGCTTAAATCTTGTGTGAAAATATTTGTGAAAAGAAATCCACATAAAACACACTTATATCCTCTACATTTCATTCAGTGTCCAGGTAGACACAAGTAACTTTCTGACATGGAGCTCTGTTGATGTATGTATAAATTGTTTAAAAGTGGAACCTCATTGTTTGTGTGTATGCTTAAAGGAACACATTGTGGATGCAGGGTTGTAGTGTTGGGGCCTTAGGGTGTCCTGTCTCAGGCTTGGCTAGTTATCAGAGGTCCAACTGTCCACCCAGAGGACATCACACACGTACACACCCATACACACACACACTCATGGCCGAGACCTTGACAGCACTGATATGCTGACACACACCATCTTCAGGAGGAAGTGCATTCAGAAGACCATAATGGCTATGAGAAACAATGCCTTGGGCCTTTGGGGAGCGAGTTGGACAGCAAAGCTTTACCTTTGGTAACTGATAAATTTGACTCAGTGAAGTAAATATGTTTATATAATATTTATAATACAATTCCTAATTAAACACATGCTAATAACATAGTGTTATTTGAACAGTTACAAATAATTCGTGAAGTTTTCTATTTAGTCAACGTGTACGGATGAATTTTTGCGTGTCAGTGAATTGGTCAGCAAGAAGGACTTACTAATACTGTAAATGGCTTAAGGTTTGGTGGGTTATTAATTAAAAAATGTATTAAATTAGTGTAGTATTAGAAAGATACTATGGTGTGGGATGTGCTATTATTTAATCAGCCTGATTAATAAATATTCAACCAGCTTGATTGGACAAATAAGAGAATGATTAGTCACATTTTATTTCTTGTGCTGCTAATCCACAGAGGTGAACATATAAGGTCTGGAGCATCATTTGTACACAGAGAGCAAGAGTTCAACACGGCAGAGCTTTGCTATGTGAAACAGTTACTCATTTCAAATTAAAGTAATGTCTTAGGCAGTCTCTTCCCTTAGTTATCCAAGCTTGTTTGGATGTGGGCAGAAAAACTTAACAGGAGGGGAGTGCAGTGAAAAGCAGTCGACATTTCCAGTTCAAAAAAGTCCTTCCTTCTCCCCAGAGAGTCTGTCTCATCCCTATGATGGCCAATAATAGCCCATTGTAGTCAAATGCTCCCTCTCCTGCGCGTGACAGAATGGGGACGCCTTATTTACAGAGGAGGAGAAAAAGCTAACGCATTGGGCCCACTCCCCATGCGAAAATACTGCTGACAGAGAGAGCAAGGAAGAGAGAGAGATAGTGGGGAAGAGAAGAAGAACTTTTCCAGCAAAATCATAGCTTTCTCCTTCAAGGTGATGTTACACTTACTTATATTTATAGTTGCATTTAGGAACACAGAGGCCTGGTGACAGTGTGCTGCTGGCCTGCCTTTATAAACCTGCTCCTCGCTTGTTCTACTTCTGCGCCTGCCTGGCACCAGCTCAACCTTACACAGACAATCAATAATTCTACTCTGCTGTTTTTATAACATTTTTCTTGCCATGTTTAATAACAAAGTAAACAGATAAAAATAGCAAAATATTTCTATACCTTTTATATTTAAAAAGTTGGATAGTGAAATGTAGCTAGTATATGTATAAATGTATAACAGTCTGTTTTGTTTTCAGTCTCATGAAATATAGCGTTGAAAGTTTATTGGATGTCAAATGTAATTGTGGATTGCATGGAATATAATATCCGATATATCTGTTAGTGCTGTGTTTCAGCAAAATCCTGTTTAAAGGAATCTGAAGACGAGCCTGTCAGTGCATAGTCACATGGCATTACAGGAGGCAGTGTGCACACTCTGATTCATTATCGTACTCTATTCTGCTTCATTACAGCCTCCATGCATATTAATGAGGGCAAATGGAACATAAGACAGGTAGAAACACAGACACACACACACACACACACACACACACACACACACACACAGAGAGTTTGAAGACATCACACACATGGTATGCTCGAATACAACACAAAGCACAAAACAGCAAACACATGCACAAGGCATTCACAGACACTCAACACAAACGAAACATGACACACATACACAGGCAACTCTAACCAAGACTTGGGGGAAATAAGTCATGGTGTAAATTGCACTGGTGGTCACCTTGATGGCACCACACAGTTTTCCTCCACCCAGAATCCAACTGGTTCCTCAATTTAAAGAGGCTTTCATTATACTGTATACCACACACACACACACACACACACACACACACACACACACACACACACACACACACTATAATGGCTAATTATGGAGCATGTGAGCGTATTGAACTGGCTGGTCCTTCACCATTACTGTCTGGGGAAAGGACACCACTGAGGAAAGGGTCTCTCTCTCTCTCTCTCTCTCTCTCTCTCTCTCTCTCTCTCTCTCTCTCTCTCTCTCTCTCTCTCTCTCTCTCTCTCTCTTTTGCTATTGTATTCTAGCACCAACGAATACATCATATCTAAGGCCTATAAAATTAAAGCGAGCACATAACAATGTAAAATCAATGATTCACATACTTACTTCTAAACAACAGATATTATACAATGTGCGATCACACAACCTTCTAGTGGTATAACACAAACCACCTTTGACAGAAGAGCTCAAAAGTAAACCCAATTATTAGATAGCGAGTGAATCAAAGGGTGACGCAGAGAAAAATGGACTGACAGGGTATAAACATCACTCAGTCACTCAGTTTGTAAGTCCAAGGAGAAGCACAAGAATGAGCTTAGATGAGAGAAGGTTCTTTGGCAGTTCATCAGACTGTCAAACTGCTGTGTGAGGAGAAGAGATGAACTTCTCTGTGCAGGTAGATGGGCTGTCAGTTGGAGTAGGCCTGTCTGCAGGACTGGTCAGGAATTAACCTCTCAGAAAGCAGGCGAATGGACACAAGTTAAAACATAAAAGACATACACATGATGAAATCACATGCCAAATTTAGCATAGCTTTTAAATGTCAATTCTGAAGAAATACGTGAAAAGCTAGAAATGCAAGAGCCCCACTAATACAGATTTCCAGTTAATCCAGTTTATTTTGCCTACAGCTGAATCTAGTGTTCTTATTTTCTGAATTTCAGCTTAAATTGTTGACATTTTTTCTCTCCCAGGCTGGTGCCATAGACTCAGGCCATTCTTCAGGTGTCCCAAAGGTGAGTTCTCCCTGCACCTGTGCACCTGCCACATGGTTAATCCTTCCCTCGTGACTATAGCTACGTCTGCATTTTAGCCCCTCTGGCCTAGTTTTTACAATTCCCAATCCTAATGCACATGGAGTAACAAGCATAAGTCAAAAGCAGACGTACAGTCAGAAGTCACATTTCATAATCTTTTAAGAGCAGATTATTATGCTTTACTTAGCAGTTCATTGCAAAAGTAGCCTAAGCCATAACCTTAAACTAAGCTAGCATTCTACTCTGAAACAAGCATTTCAGAATTTACCTGAGATCATCCATCCTCACTCCTGAGACACTGTAAACACATAATAGTTTATGCACTAACTAACTTCATAATGAAGAATTTCCAGTTTCTGTTAGAGCATTAATATGACCTCAAAATTTAAAGCACAGTATCAGTCTCTCTATTTGTCTTCCGAGTCATAGCTAATTCCCAAGACTTCTCAAGAATTATATTAGCAGTAAGAATAGAGGAGAAAGGCTGGAAATAAATAAGTGCAGTGCAGTTCGCTTTGGGATTGTGGAGCTGAGGTGGTTTGCTTGAGCATTATAGCACTAATTAGCAGAAGATTACTATGCAGTGTGTGAGGCCGTGGTCCAGAAAGACATCATTAGGCCTGGTGATGGGGAGATGCCTGCAGCACATTGATCCTAGGGCTACAGGCACAATGCATACTGCAGACTTTCTAATTAGGCCTGAGGCACACTATGTGTGGCTGACTGTTTTATGTCGGTGTGCTTGTGAATATATCTGAATTTTGGCATGTAAAGAATAAGTATATATTCAAGAAGGCTTTTATGCATATTCATGGGTGAATACACACAATGTATGAACCACTGGATGAACTTACAATCAGACTCATAATGCATATAAATAGCCAATAACAAATTTTCGAAGACTGAGCTATACCTCTTTAGTACATAGTATTCCTCTTGACAAAGTTGGTCCAGATAATATGCATACCTAATATGATAGATTTTACTAGATTATAGATAAGAGTTGATTAGAAAATATGCATTCAAGACCACAGCCTCAATTAAAACTAAGCCACAAGAACATAAAAACAAATATTTACAGCATAAAAAATGTTTTATGGATAGAATAATTTAAGGACAAAAAAATGAAACTGTTGAATTAAACATAAGCATTTTGTAAAAATGGCATGACAATGTATGTAGATAGATAGATAGATAGATAGATAGATAGATAGATAGATAGATAGATAGATAGATAGATAGATAGATAGATAGATAGATAGATAGATAGATAGATAGATAGATACAACTTTATCGTCATTGCATAGTACAGGTACAAAGCAACGAAATGCAGTTTGGCATCTACCAGAAGTGCAAAATGTAGCTGTCGTGCAAAAGTGCAGATAACTATCTAGCATATTTACAAACAAGGCTATTTCAGTGCAGAGATGTGTGGACATTCAGGAGTACAGTGAATAAATATAAAGGTGTACAGTGATTAAGAAGAATGTGCAGAAATGAAAGGTTACAATATCACAAGATTATGGCATTTAAGGAGTTAGCAAGCTGAATAAACAGTCACCTATATATAAAAAATATATATATATATATATATATATATATATATATATATATATATATATATATATATATATATATATATATAAATATATATACACATACGTTATATACAAAAATGAATGTGAAATGTTGGGCAGAATATACATTAATGATAAAGATACATATAGATAAAAAAGTGCAGATGTACTGAGGAGTGAAAAAGATATACTATGTAGTATGTACATGTATTGTACAGAGGTTATATACAGTCTTTTGTTTGTGTTTGTTTGTGTTTGTTTGTGTACACCTGGCAGTGGAAACAATTGACTCTGATTGATAATTTGACTGCAGAGAAAAACTAATAAGTGTTAGAATAAGTGTTTTAACTTAACTGATGCTGCGAACTGAATCTCAAAACACTACGTTACTGCAATTCATAAACAAAGTTATATTTATTATTATTATATAAGCTAAATTTATTTTTAACTGTTGTCAACTTAGACCTGTAATCTGCCAGTTGACAGTTCAGAAATAAAAAGCAGCAATATAGCTTTAATAAATAGCACACCCTGTACACATTTAAATAATGAACCTAATATTTGAATAGCTCATAAATCTATGCTGAAGGAGTCAGTGGATTTTTTTTTTTTTTTACATTTAATGGGTTCCCTGGCTAAAAACATTTGAGGCTCTGTTCTACAGGACTATAAAACTGTGCATAATATTAAATGTGTTAATTTGCTCACTTTTGCCCTTACAATCCAAAAAGGTAGAAAGTGTGTGTGATAAGAGTTGTGATTCATATGTGGCTTACTTAATTGTAAAACCATCTGACTTCATTATAGAATTCTGTATCCTTATATTCATCCACATTCTATGTGCTGAGATGGAGAACCAAAAGTTTTAATAAACATTGATCACACTGTCCAATTACATATTGGAAGTCTGATTATAGTTTGGAAAGGCCCTGTACTTTAGGTTTATTCTCATCCAAATTCTACATAGTAATGATGAAAAGAGTGTGACCTTGAACCCCAAAACAGGCCTCTCGTCACTACCCACTTATTCTGGCAGTGATTTATGTGCTTTTCATTTGTCCTGCTCGTATGTTTAGAATTTTATTTACTTACTTTGCATATCGCACCGTATGCTCATAAAGAGGAGGAATGGGGGTGTCGATCGGCTTGTCCTCATCCTGTCTCTCTACTTCTCTCTCTCCTTTCCCCGTCTCGCTTAGAGTCGGAGTTATGATAATCAGCTGATTAGTTGCTGAAGTCCTTTTCCCTCAGGCTTCTTTGTGTGTAAAATCCTCTCACTCAATTGACATGTGGACATCATCAGGCTGATGAAATTCAGTAGTAATGAACAAGTGGGATGGGGCATCTGCACGGGGACCCCAAACCCTCCATGCTAATGCAGAGAGCTGCTGCTTTCCACGTGCTGTCCCTGTGGAACGCCTGATGGAAGTGTGCAGAGATGCATATTCAAACTAGCACCTTCAGAGAAGCATACCGCATGAACAGAGAAAAAGAGAGAGAAAGAAAGAGAGAGAGAGGGTTAGAGTCAGAGAGAAAGAAAGAGAGAGAGAGAGAGAGAGAGAGAGAGAAGGAGAGAGGCAGAGAGAGAAAGGAAGCTGAGTGGCCTGACCCATGCTAATTTGGAGGCAGATTATTTTGCATCAGCCACAGTAACGATGTGACAGTTCATTTGTGAACAGGCAGAGGAAGAGAGGAATGGAGGATGATAAGAAGAGAGCAAAGAGGGATGGGGGCGGTGATGCTTGGCTGGACGCAGGTGTTGGTCTGCTCTGCTCCTAGCTGTCAATGGGGGCTGCTGTCAAATTATCTCTTTTTAAAGGGCTTATACAAAAAAAATATCTGAGACATTTAAGGAATTAATGCATTCTTATTTAACACATATTGTGAGCTGCGTTTCATTAGAGGTGAGTTAGTTCTATTAAAAGGCATATGACCTTTCACATTTACCCCCTACTTACAGAAATTACATACACGTTTGAGTCACAGAGAAGTTAACGGGATTACTAGTGACAATTAAACACAGACATACTTTGCTCCCATGGTTCTTCTTCTTCCCCATGGCATTTAATCCTAAAGACCTACTAGAGATCCTAAAGAACAATAGAGATATATAGCAAGCTGGACATAAGAAGTTTACAAGAAAGTTAGCTTGTGACATACAATGCAACGACATCTCCAATTATATAATTTATGGGATTTTTTTTAATACTTAATAATATTCTTATTGTGGTACATGCATGATGCTGCTGTGGTTATGGAAAATATTTACAACATAAATTTCATGAATGAATGAATTTTCCTCACATACTATTTTTTTACTTCCTTGTATGTAAAGTAGCCACACAAGTCCATATACACAAATGTAAACCTTTAGAGCTGTAAAGTTATCAGGGCTTAAACTAGATGTAGTATGCAGATGCCCTATACCTTTCATAGTGCAATTTATCTGGAAACAATACAGTGTAATTTATATGTTATTATAATACGTTTTTCACAAATATATGATGGAAATGTGATTGAAACAAGTTCCACTTGGTTGGTGAGGCGAAGATTCCTCATTTGTCAGTTTTGGCATCAAAGTGATATTGAAATATAATCTAATTTTTTTGCTGTCAGAAATATCCAATAAAGTTAACTTAGTAACATAAAGCAACATTTAGCTGTAATAATCAAATGTGTATACACCACTTATTATAACAGCTTTTAATGGATGAATTTGTTTTGAAGTTTATAACGACTTTCTTCCAAAAATAACTTATCTGCAATATTTCACACCAACATGTGGGTGGGAAAATATTTCAGACACATCAGTACTAGACTTCAGTATTATTTTTGGTGTATTTGTACTTTTTGTTGGGTTACAGAGCATTCAGATGAATATTTAATAACTTGCTATGGAATTTTGGGCCAGAAAGTTTATGAATAAGTTCTTTTTTCGTTGCTTTTTCTATCTCAGTAATTAGAAAATTTTTAAGCTCTAAATTAATGAATTCAGTATCCAAGTTTTTAAAGCGCACTTTACTCATGGCTGCTTGCAAAGAACCATGCTATTGAAAAAAATACATGAAAAGGTGGGAATATTAGGTTTTAAGTAAACCAGTCATGATCTTTCCTTTAAACTTACTCCACAGAAGAAATGGCCTGTTGAAACCGGCCTTCATGCAGGTTCACAGATGGGCCTCATGGTGTGGTTCATGGTGTGGCCTCCTTCAGGTGGGCCTGTTCAGGCACTAAGGTGAGAAAGTTTTAGCCCTAAATGGCCCCCTGTGGCCCTCAGGTTTTCCTCTCTCACCTGGGGCAAAAGTGGCCCTGTGTGTGAGGTCTACCAGGTGTGCATTGTGGCACATTTGTCCTCTGGGCTTCACTGTACCTCTGGCCACATGACACACATACATACACACAACCACACACACACAATCTCAACTGCTCTGAGCCACAGGTCAAACACAAAGGTATGCAAGACCAGCTGGCAACTCCCTGTTCCTCTGAGCACTAAGGCCAGCAAGGCTTAAACAGCTTCCACCCTGTCTTTCCTACTTTCTCTCTTTCTCCCTTTTGGCCAAAACCACATAACTGAGCAATATGGGAATTCAATAAATGCAGTATGTTACCATTTATACCTCTTGAGAGGAAAACAGTTGCTTTTATGCAAATAAAAGATGCATGTGTAAACACTTGAAACATTTACATGTAGCAAAATGCTTGATGCTCTATTAACACAAAGACTGACAAAAACAAAAAAAGCTATGATTTAACCCACATTAGTAAAACCTATATACAATGATAATGCAAGCCATTGACCACTTCATTACTTGCAGCATTAAAGATGTATGTTTAATTATAAGATTACAATTGTCATTATATCATTGTCTAATTACAAGTTCAAGTAAGCTATATAGTTAACTAACATCACTTTTACTTTATGCTGTGTGGCATAAGGCCAAAATTAGCAGCTCTGTTCTTTTCTCAGAGAATTGGTCTACTTTTCACTTGCTGGGAAGGATTTTCTTTTGGGGTTTAGGCATTATGCATACATTAGATTACTTATAGAAATATTTTGCAAACCAAATAAGTGCACTGTTTTATATGTAGGGCTTTGGTGCTAATTTAGAATGACCAGTAAGCAGGATTTGTCAGTTCCTTGGTGGTCTAATGGTTAGGATGCGGCACTCTCACCACTGCGGCCCGGGTTCGATCCTTGGTCAGGGAACCAACCCCAGCCATTAGGGTGGCACAAGCCTTAGTGCCAGTCCCAAGCCCGGATAAATGGGGAGGGTTGCGTTAGGAAGGGCATCCAGCGTAAAAATGTGCCAAATCAAACATGTGGATGGTTCGCTGTGGCGACCCCTAATGGGAGAAGCTGAAAGAAAGTGAGCAGGATTTGTCACCCAGATCTGTTAACCCTGCACCAGGTCACTTTAACTGGTCAAACTGAAACAGAGCAGATCTTGTTGACCATTATTATGTTATTTTTCAGCTTTAGTCCATTGAATAAATTACCTAGACACCAATAAGTCTTTAAGACTGCCTAAAATGTATTGTTTTCTTAAAATGTCTATTATGTAGCATTACTATTAGTGGTTACAATTTTGTACCAGCTGGTGAAAATGGTATCAGCTGGGAGCTAATTCAAATTAGTTCCTTGAATAACTATTAAAGTTTTTATTTAGGTGCCTACTAAAGTGCATTGCATAAGTATTAAGCTATGTTCATAAAGTTTCCAAAGCAGAATAGGATTGAGATACTAGTATTTACAGGTGCAACTTAGTATGAAGGACTGTGAAACTTCACAAAAAGTAGGGTCAGTGGTGGAACCATGTTCTAAGCCAAATGTGATCTTTCAATTGAAGCAGACTTATAATGGGTAATCATTTATTGATATTTATAAGCAAATAACACATCATTCTAGTCAGGCAAAAATAAATGCAGCAGAAAAATGGAAAGATCCACCCACATGCCCACTCCCACACGGTTCCAACCATTCTGGGTTGAAATGATCATGCACTTTCCTCGTTACAGTACAAAAGCTTTTTGTCTACTCCAATTACTGATGTCAGAGGGCTGATTCTGAGGGTTGCGATCTCTCTGGCTTTTAATCTGTAAGATAAAATATCCTTGCTTCATTAGCATGTGTTTCTCCCTCTCCCTGTAGACTGAGCATGCTCTCTCTCTCTCTCTCTCTCTCTCTCTCTCTCTCTCACACACACACACACACACACACACACACACACACACACACTATGGGCCATTAAGGACTCACATTAATGATGCATAATTAGCATATGATGACAAATAATAACGATGCACTGTATTCAGTGTAATGGGGGCTGGGGCAATAACATGGCATCTACTGTTCACCCCTACATAACGCCCACTTTATTTATGTCTCAGAATGAGGTGGCTGTGGAGAAGGAGAAACGGGCTAAAGCACCATCTACGTGCATAAATTATTCAAATGCACAGTTATTTATAAGAAGCAACATTATCCCAACATTGTGAAGTCAATGTAATTTATGTTAGGTTAATCTAATAAAGAAAATTGTTCCAACACCTGATAAAGATAATAATGAAAATAGGGCATACTAATTAAACATTTCTTAGACATTTCTGCTCTAAATTATTGCAGGTTGTAAATCAAAATGTAGGCCGATGAGGTATTTGTAAAGCATGTTCATAATAGTCAAGTCTTTAAAGATATATTTTATCCACTAAAATGTTACTGTTCTGCTCACCGGATCTAAAGCGTAGCCCACTGATCAATTACTGTGCAGACTTCTAAACAATCAGAATTTGTGTCCTGTCCGTCCATTACTGTAACAAACAGGCTCAGCTGTGGTCATCAGACAGAAGAAAAAAAGACAATTACAGAGCCCAAGTGTGTTTACTTCACATTCATAATGCAACACTTTCATACACACCTATACAGACAGTTAGACCTGTCTCAACTTCTCACTCTTATTGTCCATCACAGCACAGACAAGCACATACACCTCACCAATTACATTTAAACAAACACACACTCTGTCTGAACTTTACTTTGTTACCTTTTGTGTGGAGGATGGAGAAATGAGCTAGAGATGGACGGGGGTAAACTAATGACAACACCTCAGATAGAGGGACGGAATAAATCCATTAATAAAATAGAGACGAGTGGGTGTTGCTTTAGCAAAGTGCAAGAATAAAAAGAGGATACATTTTATATCACATAGGGGGAAAGTTTGTAGAAAACTTTCGAAAAAATATTAGTGTTAATTTAGATGCAAGATAGTTGAGGCTGAAAAAAAACTGAAATGTTCAGTTTACGTTTGCATTCACATATTTTCAAGGAAACATTTTTGGAGAAGAATAACTGAAAATGCAGGGATTTCTTTCCTGAATGTTTTTTTTCATATTAGACAAGACTTTTTTTTTATCTACTAAAATCCATCATGGAAATATAATAAATTCTCTCCTATACTGAACATTGTACTAATATTTTATTTTTACATTTAAATTATCTGATCCTTGATTTGTCTATAATATTAAGTTGTATTGCTTGCTTTGCCTAAATAGGCTAAAATAATTGTTCTTATGATCTGTGATCACAATCCGAGTTGTCAAGAAGTGGAAAACGGTCACTATAAAATATTAAAACCTTTAATCATAAAAATGTCACTATATGACCTTGGTCTAAGTAAGTTCTTATTATGATCTTGTCTGTTTGTAAATATTTTCATTTATTCAGTGGACTTCAACACTTATCTATCACAGAACATATTACATTTAATGAACTGGATAATTAAAAAACAACCAATACATATTTTACTGTTCTCACCACTAACTATGCTGATAAATATG
The DNA here is from genome assembly GCF_014805685.1 of Silurus meridionalis. NCBI lineage: Eukaryota > Metazoa > Chordata > Actinopteri > Siluriformes > Siluridae > Silurus > Silurus meridionalis. The sequence continues at coordinate 18,706,893 of NC_060886.1, forward strand.
TGGTTTAAAAACACTAGCAGGATATGCATGCTGGCCAGCACCTAATAAACCCTGTGGTATAGTAAGTACCTACTACCTTGTATTTAATAAGTAATTTTAAAACAATTATAGGAATTTAATTAAATAGTGACAGGTGTGTACTGCAGCATCTTTTACCACAATGCAAATATAAGCTTATAGTTTAGAATATCTATCTATCTATCTATCTATCTATCTATCTATCTATCTATCTATCTATCTATCTATCTATCTATCTATCTATCTATCTATCTATCTATTTATCTGTCTGTCTGTCTGTCTGTCTGTCTGTCTGTCTGTCTGTCTGTCTAGTGCAAAAAATAGAGCCAAAAAGTATACATTCTGTATTATAATAATAATAATAAGAAGAAGAAGAAGAAGAAGAAGAAGAAGAAGAAGAAAAAGAAGAAGAAGAAGAAAGAAGAAGAGAAGGGGTAAATTTATTTATGCCATTTTACATTACACTCAAGGACACCTTTCATACAATAAAAATAAGACAAATTAACAACGACAGTTTAAAATAATAAAACACTATACAACCATCTATACATATCTAGACGAAGTAAATTCCACGGGTATGGGGCAGCATATCTAGTAGGAGTTGTAGGAGTTCTAGTGAGTGGTCGTGCAGCTGAGTTCTGCACCAGCTGTAAATTGTGTAAGAGTTTATTCTGAATAATATGTAATACAGTACAATGTGCAAATTAAGAGGACTGTAAACAATAAGTGTACTTGTAAACATTATACACTACTGTATAGCAGCAGTTGGCAGCAGTTTAAAATGCTATAGATGTGGTTTGTGTTCAGAACAGTTCAGTTCACACAGTTGATTGAACGAGTGAATAAGTGTGTGTGTATGTGTGTGTGTTTGAGAGAGAGACAGAGAGAGAGAGAGAGAGAGAGAGAGAGAGAGAGAGAGTTGGAACATTTCAGTTCTGTTTGTTGACGAGCCTGATGGCTTGAGGAAAGAAAGTTTTACACAGTCTGGTTATGAGGGCCTGAATGCTTAGGTACTTCTTTCCTGATGGTTGGTGGGTGAAGAGTGTGTGAGGGGCATCCACAATGCTATTGGGTTTGCAGATGCAATGTGTGGTGTAAATGTCCAAAACAGATGGGAAAGAGACATCAATAATTTTCTCAGCGACTCTCACTGTCCTCTGTAGGATCTAGTGAGCCTTGTATGCAATTTCCATACCAGGCAGCGATGCAGCTGCTGAAGATGCTCTTGATAGTATATCTTCTGAATTACTGTAAGCTTCATTTGCCAAAACTTGCATCTATTGTCCACATTAGCTTATTTAATATAGCTTGAACAGCAGATCTTTAAACCCCAGTCTGGTTTGAATTGTTTGCCTGGGACAGACCTTGCTGATGCAGTATAATTACCTTGTGTCTTGTTGCTGTGCTTTGCAGGAAGTGTGACATGAAACTGTCATTCACAACCTCACTAGCAGAGTTTGGTTTTTACACACACACACACACACACACACACACACACACACACACACACACACACACACACACACACATATATATATATATATATATATATATATATATATATATATATATATATATATATGTTTTCTATGTCTAACAAAGACAAGCAAATTCTAAGTCAAATTTGAACTCATCAGACCAAAGAACAGTTTGTTCTGTGTGCTCTAATTTGAGATGAGGTAAATTGGTGATTTTTGAGGCTGGTAATTCTAATAAACTAATCCTCTGCAGCAAAGGTAGCACTTGGTCTTCCTTTCCTGGGCTGGTCCTCATGAGAACCTGTTTCATCATTGTTTGTGATGATTCTGGCAACTGCACTTGGAGATACATTTTAAGTTATTGAGGTTTTTCATATGATATCTTTTCTCTGTACTTAACTGAGTGTTTCTTGCAATATTATGGATTTGTACAATAGTTGTAGCTATTGACTCTTTATCCACCCTTCCACTGCATAGGCCAACTGGTGGTCGAAAGCACATTAAGAAGCCAAGAAATGTGACAAGTGAACTCTTGACATAGCACACCTGTGAACTGAAAACCATTCAAGGTGACTACCTCGTGAATCTGATGAGAGAATGCCGTTAGTGTGCCAAGCTGTCAATAAAACTGAATAATTTCCCTCTTAGACTAATAACTCCAGCTGTATGAGTTAATGATGAAGTCTAAATTGGTCATTCCACTTAATTTTTAATGTAGCTGTTTCATGTAAAATTGACAGTTGTGTGGCTAAAACACAAAATATGTTGTTTTTAGCATTTATATGACATTTTAACCTATAAATATATAGGTGGTCTTGGGAAGCAAAAAAAATGCATTTAATTTCTTTAAATTTAAATTTAAATGTAAATTTCAGTATCTGTCAACAATTTTTTTGTTTCAAATTCTCAAATTAATGTTTATATATTAAATTTTTTTGCTTTGCTCTAACTTACCATGCCAACATCTGCTCCAGGTTACCTGTTAGGGCTTGGTAGGAACAAATATAAATTAATGTTTCTTGTGATAATATTCAACACACATCACATCAGAATTATTGAGTATATTTTCATTACTGCATCTCAAGGATAAGTAATGTTTCTACTGACTGATATATTTATGGGTCTTTTTTATTTGCTGTAAAACTACATTAACAATGAGACAGAATGAGTGTCAACTTAACCTGACTATGGGATCGGTCATAACACTGACATGCTTTACTGTCTTAAAAACCCTGCAGGTAGTTTAAAGTAAGACATAATTTGTCAATCAATAATAAACAAAGTCTTTTATTGCAATGTAGCTTGAGGTAAAATGAGCACAATTGTTTTTCCTACAGGTAGCGAAACATCGAGTCAAAACACAATCAATATATCAGTTGAGTAGGTGTTAGTACAGAGAAAAAACATGCCTGTGATCTTTAAATGAATATTTGGTTGCTTGCTTTGCTCTAGTTCTTTCTTACTCATACACTTTTAGTATACGATCCTTCACATGCCTGTTTACGGCCTCCATAACTCAAATTGACTTGCTAATGTTAACTTTTATTCGGTTGCCATGGGTTACAGCGTGGTGCAGTTTGACAGTGGGGCTACAGACAGGGCTGATTAGTAGCAGGCAGCTCTGTCCATCTCTCGTGCATGGCTGAACCATCTGGCCATTTACTCGCTAATAAGCCCCTAATGGCCCAAATATTCACAGCCCTGTCACAGAGACATGGCAGAGTAGGCCTACATCTCTCAACTCCCTCTGACATGTTGCTTGTTTCACATCAAAACTCGTCATTTACAGGCAGAGAGCTCAGAGGAGGTAAAAAGTTGACCTAATCTACACGCTTAACACACACACACAAGGCTTTGTTATGTGCCAGACAGTCCGACTGCATGGTAATGCATTCATCCCTTCACTGCCTTTTCTCTCATCTTTCCTTCTGTCCTTCTTTCTCTCTTTTCTTTATTTCCTTCTCTCCCTGTGCACTCATATGAGTGCTGTCAACATGAGTTTGATTATGCACACATCGATTGCGTTTTTTCAAAAAGAGCGGATTATGCATGGTAGGAGAAAAAATGAGAAAAGAGAAAATTGAAGGGAATGGAGTGAGAGAAAAAGAAAACAGAAAAAGGCAGCATAAAAAGAAAAAATCTGTAAGACACTCACGTCTGCTCCTGTCATTTGTCACGCAACCATTGACTTTTTGCCATAAACATTTCCAGATGAACAGATCCAGCTGGAATAGTAATTGGTGACATGCAACTTTAAGTTTAACCTTTGCTGAGACACTTGTGGCAACCAATTAACTAGCCACTGAATAAAAAATATCCCCAATTATCTGTCTCATTACTGCTTTATGGGCCTGCATGCAGAGGACCTGAGAAGACATACACTGAAAACAAAGGATTCCCTGTAGGCTTTTAATGACTATGATCAACTATTAAACTGATATCATTGTACTCATATGTACTACAAAGTATATAAATTCATCTGCATAAATATAAAGATAAGATATTATATATCTGCACTTTGTAAATTGGCTTTGCACAGAATAAAGTAATCAAGGAAAATTATCAGGAAAGGGTCACATAAACATATCCTCTGTTCACTTTCCATTGATTAGCTATATGGGTGGTAAATTCACAGCATTTGATGAAACAAGTTATCATTACTTGATAAGCAAGTGAATACGTTTTAACACTCTAATTAGCTTTCCCAGACAGAGGGAATGTATGCTTAACTTCCTGCCTATCATTCTGCCAACCCTCCATCTGCCAACTTCAGCACTTGCAAGGAAAATGGAGAAATGTTGAGTCTTCCACTAGACACGTGGGATAAGCCAGCTTGGCTGAGTTCACCTGGGGTGAAGAGATGAGAGGTGATGCAAGAAGCAGAGGCAAAGAAATAAGAGGAGATTCATACGTGTCTTATCTGCCTTAAAGCAGCAAGATGGTGGTGGTGAAAGATTTACTGTTTTCACACACACACACACACACACACACACACACACACACACACACACAATTTAAAGTATCTAATCCACTTATCATTATTCCACTGCCTTAACTCATAGAAGTGTGATTATGGCTGCAGAAAGTCTGATTTGTGTTCTTCCATCACTCATATCAACCTTGATAGCCTGTGTCAGAGATTTACTGTAGGAACTTCCAGTGGTGGACAGTAACAAAGTAAATGTAATTTGTTACTGTACTTTTACTTTTTTTTTGCGTATCTGTGGTTTACTCATTTATTTCCGTTTGGGGAGACTTATACTTTAACTTCACTATATTTTAAAGTCAAATATCTTTTTACTCAAAATCGGTCGTTCCTTTTTATTTATAAGCGGATAAAAACTTAACTGGCCAAACACGCAGTACAAATTAGAGTAAAGCGCGCGCTCTGTTTTAAACTTGTTTTGATTGCCGCTTGGCAGTGGTGGAAATAGGCGGCATGGGCACCGACCAGGGCGGCATCTTGACGGGTGGCGGCACGTGGGGGTCTACGCAAAAACAAAGAAAGAAAAAAAAATCGATCGTTTGTTTTGTTGTTTACACGGTCGCGTCAGTGATGATGTCATGTCACGGTCAATGTTTCTGGTCGGAACTCGGAGTGTGCACCCACCGCTCGGAGAAGTTCCCTCACTCATACACTCAGAAAGGTGAGCTGAGGGTTGGTGACGTCACGTCAGTAATGAGAGCTGAATCCAAATTAAAATATAAATGACAAAATAAATCTTCAGGAGCCCAATTCAGAAAAAGAGGAAAGAAGCAGGGGGAAACGTGCAAAAGATAAAGGTGTGTATGCAGCGCTATCACTAATTATGAGATAGTATAAGCTAATGCATTTAATGAAATAGGCTAATAACTGTATATCACTTAGATTGTGCTGTGTTGCTTACTATAATAATATTTATTTCAGCTGCATAACATTATAATTTATAGTATGTAGTTTATCATAATGTGTGTAGCTTGCCAACAAAACAATTACTGCCCAACTAGTCTAGTTGGATTGTAGTTACACTAGCACTTATACATTTTTGTTGGATTATTTTTTTAAGTCATTGAAAAGAAGGTTTTAGACTCATGATAATTTTAATAGATATCAATCAGTGGTAAATTCATTAATTTCATTCTATTATTAGATTGGTGTGCTGAGAATAACATTAGAGTCTTTTTACATAAACTCAATTGATTAAGCAAGAGGACTATAGACAAGAGGATAATATGATATTATAGTTACAATAAATCATAGGACTTGAATACTTAACTACATTTGAAGGCAAATACTTTTATACTTCTACTCAAGTGAAAGTTTAAAGGAAGCACTTTTACTTTTACTGGTGTAATATTTTACCAACTGCATCTCTCTTGATATCAGTGGCAGGCCGTGCATTTGGTACTTGGGCTTTGGTGAGAACTTTCCCAACTTAATCCACCTCATAATACCACCAATATCACGTTGCAATTATAGAAACCATCAAAACAATACAAAAACGCATTATAACAACTCGTGGCATTACAGAGAGGGGGCATTTCACATATGGAGGGTAAAAACCATTTTACTAAAGCAAGAAACCCAGTTAAGACTCCAAACCTCTACGCTACCACCGCAACTGTGCCACCTACATCATCTGGAGCAGTTCAGAATCAATATTTGTCTAATAACATGACAAAAACATAAAAACCAGAGATGCATACTCATAATTTGCACCGCTCCTCAGAGGCTGTAATCCAGTGGAAATGGCAAACAAACCCTTTCCCGGGCTAAGATAAGCTAGTTTGCTCCGTGGTTGGCCAACCTCTCCTTATGATGTCTAGCTTTTCTTCAAAATGGATTTTTATTAATGTCCAAGACCAAATAATTTTCTCTTACTCTGTAGGCATAAAAAAAGTCAAACTCAGATGTATTAATGTGTGCAGCGTGCTACAGATGTGTTTTGCCAGTTGACCAACCAATCAGAGGATGGGAAAATGCTGACGCTATTCTGGGCCAGCTAGCTAATTTGAAATCTGATTGGTTAAAGAAACAGACACATTGCTAATATTCTCTGAGGTAAAAAGGCCAGCAGTACAGACTTTGAAGGCCCTGGGCAGATTAGATTGACATGACAGCACATAGAGGCTGAAATCTGATCGGACAAAAAATTTAACATCCACATACATGTACTGGAAGCAGTGCAGCCAAGGGAAACACTACGAAATGAAGAAAATAAACTGTTGGGATTAAATTAATAAAATTTCATAAAACATATTATAGAATTTAGGTTCTAAATGTAGGTCAGTGCTTCTGATAGTGTTTAGGCCAGCAGAAAAGGCTTTGCTGGCCCTGACCGCCCACCACTGCTTGGTATACATTATTTGAAAGTTAAAATCACACAGCTATAATTTCTACCTAAAGTCTTTATGATAATACAAATAATAAGTCTTTAAGATAAAATTAAGAACAACCTGTTCTTACAATATCAATACAATCACAGAACATTCATTGTTCCCTACGATAAGCGTAATAAATTCTCTGTGGTGTACCACAAGGCTTGCAACTCAGTCCTCTTTTATTTTTATTTGTTGCCACTTGGTCAGATTATTAAGAAGCATGAAGTAAATGTGAATGAAAGCTATACTTATCTATAGCACCAGATGACCTCATTACATTCTGGTTACAAGATACGAAGAAAGATTGCAAAATTTGTTTGATTGTGAGACAGCCAGCTCACTTAGCTTCCATAAAGTGATAATTGCTACTAGTGGTCACAAATAGGAATAGCAACAATCTAATAGAGGTCTATTGGGAGAGGATTTTCTATGTGCTATTTTCAGTTTTCAGTGGAGGAGAAGCAGAAAGGAGACCTGATGATGAGGCTGCCAGATTGGCCTAGTTAGTTTAAAAATAATCTGTGGCTGCCCAGATCTACTTTAACAGAAATTTTCAATTACATGTAATACATTTGTGCAAAGTTTGACAGGTGGTGTACCTATGACATACAGAAACATCTCACTTGTATTGCAGAGATTATGAGGGGAAAAAAGGAAATATGGACTGGATAATAAGAAATACACATAAAATACTTGTTTATACTTGCAAAAGCTGAGGAAATGGTCAAATCTTATATATTGTTTTATGTCTTTTGATTTTTGTTTTTAAACATGGATTTAAGATGGAAATATCAGAAATACATTGTAAAACACTTAAAATTAGCTGTTAGACAGTGTGCTGTTAGACAATCAATTGCCTATCAGGACTAGTAAAAAAAATAAAAATCAAGGTTATTAGCCTTTTATGGAAAACCTTTTTGAGACTATGCAATTATTAATGTTATCCTGCTGAATGTAAATCCATAATTTATGGTTCCTATCAATTGGCTATTATTATTATTATTATTATTATTATTATTATTATTGTTGTTGTTGTTGTTTTTGTTGTTGTTATTGTGCCCAACAGTGCAATCTGCAGCATTCTTTCTGCTTTTTACAAAAACGTGTGCATTTGCACAGATTAGGCTTACTCATGCATATTAGAATATGTAACTATGTGCATAATTAAAATTATGCCATCCTCACATGATTGTATGCTTTTAACATTTTATAAGTGTTCAGATTTTATTCTCTTTGCTCTTAGATTTCCAGTGCAACAACTCTCAGAATAGGTTATGGGTTGCAAAATTGTAAGGCTGTATCACAATTTACATTCTTTTGTAATATCATAGCTGATTTTTTAATATTTATGATTTATGAATAACTGTCTGGTGTGTTCATACAGGGTAGGACAGGTTGATTTGGTGTTTAGGACATTAAGTAAGTAAGCTGACATCAGGTAGCACCAAATGTTATGGGAGAGATTTAGACAGGCTTGGATGTTTTTGTGTGTGAGAAAAGGCTAGCCACACCACCCGACTCCTAGACATACGAAATACATAGAGTGATCAGTACTTGCCAGTCCTGCAGCTCATGGTGACCTCTCTGAAAAGTTTGTCTTGTCCTATCAATATTGGTGGAATGTCTTGTTTTTTGTGATGTTACTGTGCTGCCCTTTTTTCTCGATTTGCCGATGATGGCATGGTACATCTAATGTTTTGATGTATCCTAATCAATACTTTTAACAACGTGATTCTGTACCAGAGCAAAGATTGATCTTTTTTTGGGGTTAATCAGAATCAATTATTGTATCATGGATGTATGCTAATTGCTTTTTAATATATGTTGGAAGGTAATTGGTTAATTCTGAGCACAATTTAATTCCCTATGGAACAGTGGTGGTTTTAGGTTCAAGCCCAAGCCCTGCTAATTGGGCTTGTTGGGCCCTTGATTTAAGTACCTTAATTGTCTCTGCTGTAGGGACCCTGTATCAAGTAAAGGCTAACTTATTATAAAAGGTTTTTACACTGTACATTTTGATATGCTATATCACATTAGTAGTGATAACCTCTCTGCTTGCTTTATCATTAAATATCATTAATTTCATTTAATTTCATTTTTTTATATAACAAAAGCTGCCATTTTTAAGAAGAGAGTGTAGACCTGTTTATATCCACTATATTTACAATCAGTATTATATACAACTCCTCCCAAAGAGAGTGCATCTATTTCCCACCTGGCTCCAGCAGGTTAGGCCTGGTTGCTCTCTGCTCTGTGTGTGAAGGGCATTGGGCTTGTCTGCTTTAATGGAGTGATGGTGACTGCAGAAGGCGGACTGAGAGTGGCCCTCAGCTGTCACTCACAGAGCTGCATGTCAGCTCTGAGCTGGGCTGCAGCCGGCCGGATTACAGGGCAGTTACCATAGCTGTCAGATTACTGACAACCTGACACCCACGCACACTGCTCCTCTCTTAGTATTGCTTTGTTTCTCTGCAACACACCTCAGATGGGAGAATTACGGAACAATGCAAAAGCATAAGAGTGAGGAAAAAAAGAGAAATGCAAATGGCAGAAGAGAATAAACATGGATTTGGATTTTGAGTTTCTCTTTGCCTGTGCCTTCAGTAACCTGTACTACAGTAAAACTCATGATAAGTGAAAGAGGGATTAAAGAGAGATGTTTCGTAATGCATTTTACCCCACTCCATATTATCCTTATCATTTACAACAAGAGCTGTGATTGTTTTGCTGTTAATGATCTTGCACTGAAGTAATTGCATCCTCTGGAGCATTATAAATTGCAACAAGCAGTCTGAACATTTTTACTGTTCCCACCCTCTCATCCTTCTTGCTGGAGTTCCAGTAAAAACATCACAAATGAACTTCATTTTCTTTCTTGTAAGAAATTATAGGGAAAAAATTAGTTTGATGGTAAGAGAGTGGTGCGGGTATGTCAGTGCTAAAATCACTTAAAAGATTTTGCATAATGGTGAGTCGAAAAAGCAGTGGTAGCTAGAAGTATTTTAATGATGGGATAGACAGTGTGGGTTGGACATGGGTCAGTGAGTGGGTTTAAATTTTTCATTCGTCACATCTGAGTGACCCTGCATAAGAGACTGTCATTCTACTCCTCTCAAATGAGCACCACTGAGAGAGATAGAGAAGGGGAGAGATAGAGAGGGAAAGAGAGAAGAAATTTACATACCTTTATCTGGCACATGAGAAACACCCAATTACATGAGCAAAGCAAAAGACCAGACTTTCCTAGACAGGTGATGTGGCACTATTTTCCTCTTAAGACAGAGGTGGGTAGTTTACGTCTTCTGCCAATTCGTTTGAAGCAAATCAACCCAAGACACTACATCAGCATTGGTAGATACTTTCACCTTTTGGACTCACTTGCATCAACTAACCTTTTTCACATAGCAGTTATATTGACTATCAGAATGTGTGATTGCGGCATAACCCAGCGCCTTAACTTCTGGGCTGAAAGAGTCCAACTCTCTAGTCAGAGAAGTTTCACCCACTCTAAATCCATTGGAGTTTTGCCCTGTGCCCTGACCCTTGCTGTGTTCTCGTCCTCTCCACCTTTCTGTTAACAAGCACAGCTTCTGCTATCAGCCAGGCCATGATGTGGCTGCTTGGTTAATGAGGCTGGGTCCAACACACAGCCTCAGTGCTAAACAATTATAGTTAGTTAGAGAGCACAGGTTAATATTCCCTCATGTCCCTCTGTGCTTTGCTCGCCTTGGTGTTCTCTGCTAGTCCTAATGAAAGTTATAAGACCTGTCCGCAATGATAAGCAGCCTCTCAGCTCTGCCTGCTCCATTATGCCCTGCTCTCAGTCTATGCTTTGCATAACCTAAAGCGTCTATTAAAATCCCCTTGTAAAATTCATAAAACAAAAATGTGGTGGGTCAAGTCTAGAGGGAGCCAGAGTAAGCTCCTTATTAGCAGCCAGTAGAAAACACAGAGCCAATTACATATCCTGAACAAGAAGGAATCAGAATCAGCATTTGGGAATAAGTCTCTCTCTCACTTTCCCTCTCCCTCTCTCTCTCTCTCTCTCTCTCTCTCTCTCTCTCTCTCTCTCTGTCCCTCTCTCTCTCTCTGTCTCTCTGATTTGGCTTTATGTGCAGAGTATGGGCTTGGGTTGAGTGTAATTACAGCGAAAGTGTTTAGTGTGGATGGAGCCTTTGCTTCTTCACTTGGAGTCACTCAACTACAAACTCATGTAAATCTTTACTCTGCTCCACATCTTAAATTGGTGGGTTTAGGGGGATTCTGGGTAGAAGCCGAGCTTCGGAGGGGAGAGCCTAGGAGCTCGAGAGATATGTAAAGATTCTAAGTCTGGAATTTTAAAATGCTACAAATTAGACCCGACATTAGACACCCTCACCCACCGAGCTGCAGGACGGAGAATGAAACAGAATAAATAAGAATAAGACGGCTTTCCCCCTTCTTATAGGCTGACATTAATCCTTTCATGTGCAATGACAGCTAACAGCACTTGGCTTCCCCCCTTGATGCCAGTGTAAAGCTGGGAGATTTTCTGACATGCTGGGGAAGGAAGAGACTCCATTACTGCTACATACCTGATGGAGCTCTCCACCTTACTGCACCACAGTAGTAAAATCTATAAAACACACTTTACACCATGCATGTAAAATAAACACTAATTTAATAACACTAAGTAATAAATACCAATATAATTGATTATAACTATCAGCTCACTTTCTTACTGTGATTAAAGTTGTTAAAGCTGTGGCATGATAGAGGTCTAAAGGCCATTAAAAGGAAATCAAATGACAGGGTTTGCAAAAAGCTTTATGACTATGGTAAAACTATGTTATGCTACAGGAAAATGCCTTTCCAAATATATAGTTTATTTATGCATGTATACATAATTAGTTTATTTGTTCATCTACACTTTTAAATGTACTATACGTGTATGCACGTGTGAATAAAGGTTTCTGTTTAGAATAGAAAAATGTATTGTGCAAGAGATTGAAAAGACAGTTATGTATACTTAGTTGCATAGTAAATTAATACTAGAATCATTCAAATTACAAAGAAAAGGTTACCAACAATAAACTCTAAGATCAGATGAGACAAAATTTATCTCTTGGTTTTATTGCAGTGTGTGTGAATATATGTACAGGACTGGAATAATTATTATAATAATATTATTATGAATTTCAACATAGTTAAGCTTTAACAACAAAAAACAACAACAAATCATACTAATTGCAAATAGGAGAATGTTTTTTTTTTAATATAAATCCTAATTATTTTAGCAGGATACTTTAAAGTTATGTCAGAAAAAATTCTAATAATTGCATCCTCTGATAAAATGTGTAGGAAGTGTGTATAAAGTGATTTTCTTTTTTCTCACCAGTATATAAACTTGTTAAACTAATTGGTAGTTTCATAAATTTAATAAAAAAAATAATAAAGCATAATACTTTAATACTTATATATTAATACATAATTTTACATATTCTAATATTGTTTTTTTCCAGAATGGTTATAGTATTTTATTTTAATAAATAAATGTAGCCTTAATGACCATAAATAATGCAAGTGTCTATTATAATCTATAAAAGCTGAATGACTTATTTTGGATTTATTTAGATTTTTTTTTAAATATTTCTTTATTTTATTTGATAATTTTTCCATAATAGGAGTCAAAAATCTTTTAGGAACCACCAACATAATCTTTTTTTGAGAATTTATTGTCCTGTCTAGTGTTATTCTAAAGCATATCCAGAATTTTTATTTATTTATTTATTTTTGTCAAATTTAAAAAAAATGCAAATACATATGTGCATGTATTTTGAACACATATCACAGATGACGTGACCAGATGGCAAATGCTGATTGAGTGAACTCAAACACTGAGATATAAAAATATATATTTTGTGCAAGGAACTGCAGGTGGAAAAAGCTACACTGCTTATGTTTAGTTTACATAGTTCTAGAAGCATGTTCAAGAAATTATGATATTATTATTAATTATTCACTATATTATTCTGGCTTATTTAGGATTTGTAAAATAAAGAAAATGTCATTTTGGCAAGCAACATATATGTAATATAAAATATAACAAATTGCGTTGAAAATTTAATTAATTTAGCAAATAAAGATATTAGTTGATGCATACAATTATATTTGACATAAAAGGCATATAGTGGTTAGTGGCATGGCAGGAGATGTGTAGTTATTGGTCACACAGCTGTATAACATAATAAATACTCTAAAACTAAATAACAATAATAATAAAAGTTAAAATATGTTAATGGAAAAACCAACGGAACAATTTCTACAGTATGTGAAACATGTTGACAAAGGTAAAATATTCTGCTAGTGTAAACGTGAGCACATTTTTCGACAGTGATTGGTGAAGAATATCTCTGCTTTGATCTGAGACTTTGACTAACATCTTAACCTACTTAGCGCAATTAGTGCTTCATTAGAGAGGCTAACTAACTATTGCTTCTCTCCATAATGATTTGCAACAGTGTACACATAAAAGTACGTAATCAATGCTTCCCAATTACGCCTCAAGTGCAACCACTATTTCAGATAAAGTGGATGATAATATGGAGACGTAGCAGCCTGTGAGCTAGCAGGAGCGTTTAATTGCACTGCTCTTCCTCACAGCCGCCAGATTTCTCTTCCCTAATGAAGTGTCATCTGAAAAAAAAGGTCTATTGATTTTTACAGTGCTCAGCCTCCGCCACAAATATGTAATTATCCGTTTTATATCTGGCAGGGGGATAGGAGTAATCTATAGTATCTAGCCTTTGTGCTTCTCTGACAGGCTGGTATAGCACTTTTACCCTTTTCAAAATATGCGGCATTCTGATGAATGAACTTTAGACAAATGTTGTTCTGCCATTTGAGATAAAAACTATAATTCCCCACGTCAGTGGGGATTGTACCTGATTGAGTTTTCCCCACCACATCTCTCTTCTATGTTTCTTACACTGGTGCCAAACATTACCAGATAGAAATATTATCTTCTTATGCAATATTGTATTGTGCATTTAGCAAATTTGAAAGTGCTGGGCATTACACTTATCAACGATTGAAATACTTTAAATATAATCAAAAGATGACACCAACCTAGAGAGCATATTACTTTTGAATGATGCTCAAATATTCTCTCACCCATTTCCCATGACTTCACTTAGTCTGAGCTTTGGACATTTAACTTTTGCTTTCCCTCCTCCTTCCCTCACTGTTCTCCCTTGCCTCATCTGTCTCTCTCTTATTCTCTCTCTCTCTCTGTCTGAGGACCAGCGATGGACAAGCAACTCTAAGCCTACCCCTCACTGTGCTGCCCTTCACCATAATAAAAAGCCATTACCTTGACCGCTGACACAAGGCTGAGAGTGAGGGTCGGCCCTGATATTTATTGATGAAACTCTGAGCTCCCAATCTGCTGCACTGAGTGGGCATCATACAGCTGTCAGGCCAGACAGGCTTCAGCGCCGTGATGGCCCTCGACATGGCCCATCTATAATTTATGAACTACACTGCAAACAACTGCAAAACAACACTGCTGCCCTGCCAGCCCAGGGATTATCCTCCTCACAAGCTAAAGGGCAAGAGGAAAGAGAGAGAGAGAGAATGTGTGTGTGTGTGTGTGTGTGTGTGTGTGTGTGTGTGTGTGTGTGTGTGTGTGTGTGTAAATATGTGCATGCATGCATGAATGGAGAAAGTACAGTGGGCATTTATGTGCATCTAGGTAAGTTTGTGTGAGTGGCTGTGTATTAAATAAGTAGTGAAGGGATCCTGAATGTGGAAGGAAATAAACTCAACATGCTGTGTTAAATATTCAAAAGGAGGTTTGACTCTCCAGAAGCCGATGAAGTGAATAATATAACAATAGTATTTACAATGGGAGATTTAGACTTCGTGCACTGTGTCATCATATGCTGTACTGCACTCTACACTACTAGACCACAGGCTTAGAGAGAGCGAGAGAAGGAGAGACAGAAAAAGAGAGGTAGAGATAACTTGCGTCGGACAATTCCTCCATCACAACATTAGTTTGAGGTAAAAACAGTTTAATATGACAAACAGGACAGTGTTAGCTGTCTATCATCAACAACAGCTATGATGCCTTAATGAGTTCATCGTTTCCCACTACCTCCCCCACTGTCAGTACCACCCTTTTATCCTATAATCCAATAAATTACTGTTAGTAATACTACATCTACGAGTATTCCTCCCTACTGCTATAATTGGATGCACTGTTATTGCTGCACTACTGCTGTCCTGCCCACAGCTCCAACCTTCATGAATCTGTTTAATGATGTAGTTATTACTGTAATAACCAAAGGTTGCATTGATCTTATTGTAATTAATGACAAACAGATGTTAACCATTTCCCTAATGGTGAATTTACCAAGCCCAACCAATTACACACAATTAATCATTACTATTAACATGCAAAGTGTTTTTGCAGTGTTGTGATTTAGAAATGTTTCAATAATTCAAGTTCAGATTGATTCAGTATGTGATTGTACAAATATATTCAAAATAAATATATCAATTATTATATGTATGACATTTAAGGTACATAAGAAAATAAAAAAATAAATAAAATAAAAAAGTGCAACACACATTCCCGGGGCTACTTTTAGTTTTAATCCTAAATCCTTTAGATCCATTTCAAACTAGAAAGAAGTTGTACCACTCGAATAAAATTCAAAAGATAAATACTTAATGCATGATATTTTCCCCCCTTTATTTGAGGGCTGTATGATGAAATAGAACACAAATCAGGTTTCACTGAATTACACCATGCATGTGTATTAGCACTGTATTTCAGATTGAAGTGTGTGTGTGTGTGGGCTTAAGTGGATGTTATATCAAACTAATAAGGGCTCTGTATGAAGTGTAATTTGACATTTAGTCTTGAAACTGAAATGTACACGTTGCTCTTCTGCAAAAATCATGTTTTTTTAAATATCTTAGAATTGTAATGTGTTATTCAAAACGTTGCTCAAAAATAGTGAAACAGCTTTAGATACTGCCTGAGCAGGACAAAGTAACTTAACACTTTTGTAAATACTTTATTAAATAAATTCATACCAAAATGCAAAACCACACAAAATGCTCTAAAAATGTTGACCTTCTTAGATTGATAATGCAGACAATAATTGAAGGCAAAGTCTCTTTTACTCAATTTCCATCAAAATGTCTGTGAGAAATATGTTATGGATCTCACCTGGATGGGGTTTAACATATTAAGTGATAATGCATCTGTAGTCAACATTTCATCTGACTGCCTACAAACCACTGTCTGTAAACATCTAAAATGTGGGGCTATACCATTTCCGTTTTTTCCCCCCCAAACTCATAAAAGCTTGCTGTGTGTGTATGTATGTTTGAGTCCTGCTCCTACACACTACACTGACATCAATATTTCAAATAAGTAAGCTAATATATATAAAAAGTGGTAACCCATACCCAAATTTGCTGAACATCCTAATCCAAATTTGATCCTTATTTTGCTTTTATAACAGTCCCACTCTTTTGTAAAGACTTTCGCTTTTGGAGTTTGCCTGTGGAAAATGTCTGATCATTCATTCACAAGAGGGGTTTGGGTAGTGATTTTGTTCAAAAAGATACACAGTCAGCTTTCTAATGAATCCTAAAGGCATTAACTAGGGGGTTGAGTAAAGAGCTCTGTGCCAATCACTTGAGTTCTTTCACATCAGCTTAGCCAAACCATGTCTTCTTACACCTTGTTTTGGGCATAGTCGTGCTGGAACAGGTTTGGACCTTTTAGTTCCAGTGAAGGAAAATTTAAAATCTATAAAAAACAAAGACATTAGACAACTGCTGGAATTGTTTTCAACTTGGCAAAAAATCTGGACAAGATCCACATATGGGCGTGGTAGTCAGATGTGCACATTCCTTTGCTCATATAGATATATAGTCATTTATTGCATATTTACCTTGTTCACTGCAATCACTGTCAATCATGCATTTCAGTAACTAAAGAGTGAATGAACTGGCACCAGAAACACTTTTATTAAACACTCATTACTGGAAATGACCACACAATAATAATAATAATAATAATAATAATAATAATAATAATTCTGCATTTGTTTGCAGCTATGGCTTCTTCCACCAACTTTTGAAACAGATTTTTTGGTGATCAAAAATAATTAGACTATCAAACTAAATTAAGCTTCATTCAGAACTTTTTTATCAAACCTGGTAAGCCCCAGTCTGTTATTTGGACAATGTAATCATTTTCACCCTATAAGACATAGTATTTTGAGGGCACTAACAACTCTTTCTTTCTTTATTCTTTCTTTTTGTTCCTCCCCAACCTAGGAAGCATCTCCTCAAAAGCCATTACACATTTATTTTGATCTTCCATGCTAATTCACAGTCTGCCCAATATATTCAGTGTATTTTCTCAAAATGCCAGTAATTCTGTGGTGCACAGCAAAGTTATGATTCATTTATACTGGAGTGACAGTATAATGCAGACATGTCAAAATCCATTAAAACTGTTCAATGTCTCAGGGTTTATTTTTAGATACCATTGATATTCTTACTGATGTTGAAGAATATCCAGTGTGTTGTGTTTACCTCACCTTTGGAGAGAATGTGTTATGGTCCCAATTAATTTGTTATTCCTGTCACTGCAGGCATCGCACCCGTCAAACTTGTCAGCGCTGCCTCCTCTTTATTTCCAGGAAGAATGGCATTTAATTTCACTGTAACTTTCTCATAACTAAATTCCAGATTCTCAAGAGTGCATTTTATTTAGCGCTGTTTAAGATAAGCACATGCTGATTTGATTGCTTATTAAGATGATATATCGCAAAATGTTGCCTGTGGCTTGCTTTCCTAGTCTATTGAAAGATCATATACAGTTTAAAAGATTTTCAATTATCCTGCATCTGGCCTGATCAAAAAGGGTCTGAGAAGACTGAACCTGTTTTGAAGCTCATTATGATAACATGATCTGGCTGATTTATTTTATAGATATGGAAAGTTAGATTTGTTGATGGTTTACATGCTGAATAATGATGCATACCTTAAGTATGAAGTGTATAAATAAGAAGTGCATAATAAGTGTATAAATAAACTATTACATTAGAAAAACAACAAGCAAAGAATTTTGCTAGGGGCAAAGAAACACAAGGAATGGACATTAGACTAGTGGAAAATTTCTGATGAGTCCAAATTTTTGATTTTTGGTTCTAACCACTGTGTCTTTTACATACAGAGGGTGAATGGTTAGTTCCTGAATGCGTGGTTCCCACTGTGAAGCATGAAGAATGAGGTATTTAACAGGCCAAACAGCTCAGTCTTGGTTTTTATCAGACCAGAGAAACTTCAGTCCTTCAGGTACCTACTGGTAAACCCCAAGCAGGCTTCCATGGGTAATACACTAAGAGAGGCTTCTATCTATCCACTCTGCCATAAGGCCCAGATTGTCCCTGTTTGTCCTTCTGGAACTTTGTCCTGTCTCCACACAGGACCCTAGGATATCTGGAGCTCAGTCAGGGTGACCATCCAGTTCTTGGTTACCTCTCTTACTAAGGCCCTTCTCTCCTGATTGCTCAGTTTGACCTGGTGACCACCTCTTGGAAGATTCTTGGTTGTGCCACTCTTATTCCGTTTGAGAATTATGGAGGCCACTGTTCTCTTGGAAATCTTTCATGTAGCAGCATTTTTTGTAGCCTTCCCCAGATCTGTGCCTACAATACAGTCTCTGAGCTCTGTAGGCAGTTTCTTTGACCTCATGACTTTTGCTCTGATATGCATTGTCAGCTGTGAGGCGTTCTATAGAGAGGTGTGTGCCTTTCCAAATCATGTCCAATTAATAAGCTTTTCAACAGTTAGACTCCAGTCAAGGTGTAGAAACGACTCAGCAATGATGAAGAAAATTGGGAGGCACCTGAGCTAATTTTTAAAGGATTACAAAAAGCCTGAATACTTATCTACATGCGATATTTCAGTTTTATTTTATAAAAAAATATATATTAAGAAAGAAATTATATATATTTCTCAAAGATATTGTATGAAAAAAAATGTATTATGTAATATGGGCTTTTCTAGGAATAATCAATGTCTGGGTTGTGTGATATGGCTTGGCATAAGTTTAATTCACTCCACTCACACATTATATTCTGATTATATTTGGTAGAGCAGTGTTAGATTCTTCTGATAGTTAGTACTATTGTAATTGCTGTGCTCCTAAATAGAATTAATCAACACCTTCTTTGGAATTGAGAAATAAACAGGTATATGACAAATAAGTTTGAAGCATATCGTACTGGACAAATCAATGCTTCTGCATGATTAAACAAATTGTGTAGTGAAAAATTATTAAACTATTTATATTAATGGTTTGGTAAAATATTAGACAATATGACTGTTACTACATAAGAAAAAGTGCAGTGCAAAATGTTTTCCTGTTTTTAATCTGAAACATTTAAAAAAAAAATCTATATTGCAAAAAATCTATAAGACAAAAAAAACCTCTTTTCATTACCTGTATTAGTTATACTTTTGTATGTAACTAAATTATTATCCTCCTAGTTTTAAGTATATAAATTTAAACTTGGATCAGACTTAATGAAACTTTAGGCCCATGATTTACAGTCATAATTCAGACTTTCCTGGTACCAGAGAGATAGAGCATGAGTAAGAGAGGGAGCAAGTTGAAGAAAGGAGCATAGACAAGTAGAGGCAAGCAGGCGAAAGAGAATAACATTTTTTTTTTTTGCTCCTGCTGCAGTCTACAAGGATTTTTTTTTGTGCTGTTATGGTCCATCATTATTAAATGTCTCTTGTTAGATGGGAGAGGCGCTTTATCAAAAACAGCCATTCATCAGTGGCCCAAGCCGACAGCTCTCATCTGACCTCTGCTGCAATAATGCCGCATCAACTAGGCCAACTACCCACTTTAGTAGGGGAGCAGGGAGCAGCGGCCGGCTGCAAGATTAAGTGCACTGCTTCAGCTCCCTGTTCCCTCGGGCTCCCCCGCCTGATGTTGTATTGATTGCAAAAGTTTACCAGTAAGTATCACAAACAACAATAGCCAGGTCAACGATCACTGGTGCCTGAATGGCTATTCCCTGTTGAGAAGTGAGGAGATGGGAGGAGAGGAGTGGAGTGGTGTGCAGTGATTGGGACTAAATCAGCACCAGCAGCAGGGCTGTGAGGAGTGCTGCTCTGAGGGTGACTACGCCAGCCCGCTCTTTCTGACATTAAGGAAAACGATATGTCAGAGCAAAGCAGATAGTATCAGGTCAGCAGATAATTATAAGCCTTTGCATTATAAAGGATTCCCTCAATAAACTATCCTCCAGCCTCCCACACAGAAGTGTTACAGCTTTTCAACACTCTAACTACATTATAAATAATGTGATAGATAGATAGATAGATAGATAGATAGATAGATAGATAGATAGATAGATAGATAGATAGATAGATAGATAGATAGATAGATAGATAGCAAACGTGTTTTCTCCAAGCTGTTCAACATACATTAGTGCACTGCTGCTTGCGAATGTTATCATCAGGGGACTGCAACCAGCTCTGTGGGTATAATCATGTGATTTGATGAGGTGAAGGTGTAATGACACACTAACCAGTGGTGTGTAGCATCCCCCTGCTGGACACCACTACAGCACACTAAAATCTCTCTCTCTCTCTCTCTCTCTCTCTCTCTCTCTCTCTCTCTCTCTCTCTCTCTCTTTCTTTCTCCCTCCCTCCCTCTCTTTCTTTGGGCCTCTGTGGTGAAATCATGACTAATCGGTGTGCAGGGGGACACTCTTAATGTCCACACTCAGCTATATTTCATTTAATGAGGTGCATTAATGGTAATTAAACTACTTAGAACTATAATCCGGGTTTTTACTGCCTCCCTGTTTCTTGCTGACTTTGTCTGTCTGTCTATATATCTGTCTTTGCCTCTGAGGAATCCTTAAGCTTTTAGAAAAATTAGGAAGGAAATGGCTGTTTTTTTCTGTGCCATTATAATCTGTATTAAATCTTTTTGGTGATCATAAAATCCTAGTCCCACATGGACACCACCCACCAGCAATTGTCTTTTGCAATTTCCACATTAGTAAAGCTGTATGAGGTCTGGACTAGGCAGTAATTGCTCATCATTAAGGAGTAGCACTAACAAAAAAAACAGTGAGATAATTCTTTTTAGTTTGCAAGCTTCAGCAGCATAAATTGTGAAATAAATAACTTTGCTTGAAAACATAAAGGTATTTTCTGTGAATTTTTGACATTTACTAAGCTCTTTTTAAAATAACGCAAGAAATAGTTATTACACTTTTTATATCAAGGAAGTTTATAAGCTTCGAACATTCTTTATAAGTGTATACTGCTTGCCACACATGATAAGAATTTAGCAAAAAGAAAGGCAATACAACTATTGTACTAGTAATATTCTATTGTAATTCTACATGTATTTATTACATTTGTGTGTTATTATTAGCATTCTTGTTAGTTTCAATTCATCTCACCTTGTTGGTGATGCAAAGTCTGTATGCTGTAGTGATATTTGTATGTTTGTATATGACAAATGTAGGTTCACTGCGGGTCTATTGGATTTTATATAATCATGTATTGGTATTGTTGTGTGGCCATTATGCTATCGTGATGCAGTCAGAAGTGAAGTGCTGGTTTGGCTGAAGGCATGCTGTTAGGTCTATATGCTTGTTGGCCCACACTGGTGGTGGGGCAGAAGGGGCCTAAGGCACCACTGGAATTAATTAAAGACAAAAGCAATGCCGTTTGGAATTGTCATGCCAAATTTATCACTGGCTTTTTAATGTGCCTCATCTGAGGCTCTCCAAACTAGTCTACTGCCTGGGGGCAGAGATGTCTTCCTCTTCTATGTTTTGTGAGTCCTGTCCCAAGGAAGAGACCCAAATGTGCTGGAGGCTAGCTTAAGTATGGGATGGGAAGCTGTGAAGGCTAACAATGCTGTTATCAAATTCAAATATGCATCAGAGCCTTACTATCCCAGGCCTCCCTCAGGGAGCAAAATACAAATCCTCCTCTGCCTTCTTTAATTTTGTCATTTTGGTGATGATAATTCTTCATTGGGTTTGATTGGATGGAATCTATTAAAGTATTAGGAATTCCAGCTGTGACCCTTCTAAAAAAGTAACAGTCTAAAAAATGCCACTGGATTTGAATATTAAAGGCAAATAGCATAATATTTTAAACTTATACTTTCACAACTTTTATTTTGTCTCAAAGTCCCATCAGTGATGGTATTCTTAAGACAACATAGTGATTTTTTTTTGCTGAAGGAGTTCCTTAGAGGGACATTGTTAGTCAGCTCTTTTGGAGAAAACTAAGTCAGAATGATATAAGGTTAATTCGGTCCTGCTCTGGCCAGAGCCAGCAGAGCATGAACATATTTAAAGACATTTAGATGTTCTCCTTAATGCTACGGTTATGACTCCTTATATCAGAGAAACACTGAGATTTCCCCGATGTATACTCCTGCATAAGCCACCATTATATTACTGCTTCACAAGCACAAAGCGTAATGCCTTAGTTCAATAATAATACAGAGGGGACAGCTTATGTAGGGTGACACATGTATTGGTTTTGAGGCAACTGCATAAGACTGGCCCATTTTCTTGACCTCAATGAAAAGGGTTTTTAAAGATAAAATAGAAAATTGACTATAAAATTATAAAAGAAAGCACTGACTGGGGTTACAATAAGAGGTCTATTTTTGTGATATAACACTGGTGTATTGTTCATTTGATTGGGTGTAAGTAATTTAATTTTTGTTCTTGCCCAGGTGCTATTTTAATGGTTAGATATGTACACATCTGCACAACAGGGGTGTGACATTCAAGATCTCCAGGCACAGTGGTATTTTCAAAACCACATGATTTAGCTAGCAAGGAATTACATTTGGCTATGCAAAGTGGGTTTGCAAGATACCTATACTTTTACATAATCCCATAGCAGAAAAAAGAACACACAATGATTGGAAGTATTCTCACAAGTCAGCAGGATGAGAAGAATCTTACATAACCATATGAAGCTAAAAAGTCTGGGACTTGAATAATAATTGAGTGCTAGTACAGCACAGGTTAGTTAATGTAGCTAGGAGCTGTCTAAAGATTGTTAGCATGATTTAGTATGTCAAATAATCAAATGGAACATCTTATTGTTATTGTTTTTTATTGTTTTAAAGCCAGATTTAAAACACACTTAATTGGCAATGATGTTCACTAGTAATTGATTGACTAAATATGCTTTGTGTGATTTCTAGTCATTTTCATTGATTAGTGATTCATTCACTAGTATTTCCAGTAATTCGTTGTTGATTGTAAATCCATTTTTATTGTATATTTATTTTATTTATTATATATATATATATATATTTTATAATCACTTGCAGCTTTTAAGCACCAAAGAGGAACATAATAATACAGTAATAACATTCAAATAAAATATTGCTTCTTTTTCTTCTCTTCCTATTATTATCATTATTATTATTATTGATAATAATAATAATAATAAGATATTACTATTATTAATATTAATAATAGTATTATTATTACTTTATTGTTATTAATTTGATAGATGATTTGTACACTTGGTAGTGCTATATGATATATAACTATTTATTTGAAACAGAATAAAAAGCTTGCCTTGAAGACTAGGTGAGATCAGCAGCTTCTCTGATATGTTTATTATTTCTTCAGGATGTAGCAAACAAAAGCATGTAGTGAAAGAGTGGGGAAAAGTGTGTGAAGGACACAGCAGGCTTCTCTCAGTGGACCAGCTTTTCCTCCTGTGATTGTCATGCAAGCTGGGTTGTACGTAATAATGTGGCCTTTAATGATGGAATGATAGACCTGCCAAACAGTTGCTGTGCTGCCATACACAGCCTCTTGTCCTCTCCACACACACTCACCTTCTCGCACAAACACAAATGCACACACTCACACATATCCCAGCAGGGACACATTAGCATATCCTCTTCAATTCTCAGGCCACGTTAACATAATCCATATTTGTTGGGTAAAGTCCAACAGTGAGGCCCCCTGTACAGAGGGTTTATACTGCTATGACACTCTTCAAAGGCAGCCCATCCCATCGCACAGCGCATGCTTGACCAGCTAAGCAATTCAGAAATGCAAATGGAAGGGCAGGCTCCCCTGCACCTCACACTCACACGGACAAATCCCTTTTGGTGAAGCATCTCTCTGACTGTCTGGCACATTATTTCTAATACATTATAGAAAGGTGGCATTTAAAATGTATTGTAAAGACTGAAAAGTAAATAAAGAGATAAATAAATACAAATAACTCCTGTGCCATGAAGAGTGGCAAGTGTAATTTGATGCTAGGCTATACCGTCACACACATTAGTTCTGGAATCAAGTCTGTTTTTCTATATTAGATATGTATTATAAAATACAATGTCTAAGCATTTTGTGTCAGTGCAATAATTTAAATACACAAATATAAAAAAATAAATAAATAAAAAATAAAAAATATATATATATAATTTGTCAAATAAATCATAAATGTAATTTTATTGTTTTTTTGCATTAGTTTTTTAAAGAAGTAATCATTGTAATTAATTTATTCACATGTTAATTGGAACATTTAAACATAAGATAGAAAACACACACCTGTTTTGACACCACTCCATTGCAGAACACCCCATCACCCCCCAACACACACACACACACACACACACACACACACACACACACACACACACACACTCACTCACTCACTCACTCACTTTAATGTATTTAATCCACCTATTATGATTAAAGAATTCCAGAAAAAATAACTCAATAGCTCAAGCAGTAAAAGATTGAACCTGAACCCTGGAGCTATTAAATCCTAACATTGCTGTACCACTATACTATTAAACTATTTGTTTACTAATATGATTTTTCCTTAACCACCTAAAGCACTGTCTTGATAATTTAATTAATGTACTACTATGACAATGAGTACATCATATAAAAATCCAACCTTATGACTCACCAAACATTCATTTATGCTGCTCTTTGAATACAGTGTAGCAAACTAATGGTTGTCTTTATGACAAAAACTATACTATGCTACACCATCATTGGCGCCTCTACACATTTCCTGAAAAATAAAACAGGGTCCATCTAGACATGTTGCTACAACATGTACCTATTAAAGTGAACTGTTAAAAGGTACATTAGTAAACTTCAAAGAACTTAAATTAGACAATAAGTGGCAGAGATTATATTTACTACTTTACCCCAAGGGGGAGTAGTAAATCTTTGACAAGTCCATAAACATGCACGTACAGTAGATCCTAATCTGCACTCGGAGTTTGATCAATAGAAAGGCCTTTAACATCACTGACATGTTCTTTCATGTCTTCAGCTCTGTTTACTGAATAAAACAGGAGGCACCAAACCCTTCAGTGCAGACATTCATAAAACCCGAGTACACTTTTACAGGCGCCATAAGCAATAGTTGGGTGGAACATGCTTATTGCTTAAATGTTCATAATGACCAATTAAAAAAAAGATCAGCTTTCATGTCAGATCAAAGGCTTACTGAGTGCATACTTCTGTTTAAATTATTGACAAATAATAATAATAATAACATAAATGCGTAAATTATAGTTTTAACTCCAACTCATTCATCCAATGTGTTTTAGCAAATGTCAAAATGCAACACTAATGAAGTATCATTTCATGACTCATCATGAGCATTTCTTTAAAAATGGGACCCAGGGTCATGTCCAGGGCAGGAGCAGACCACCATGGGCAACCCCTTTCCTCTTCCCTGATGGTTACGGCTGATTCATTTATTAGGATGTTGACATATTTTATTTTATATCATGGATTTGGTTATGAAGAGTTACGAAATTGGTAAAGCTATCTGATGGCTAAATGCAACACTTCTACACTTGTATTTTTCTCCACTGCACAGTGAGACAAATTTTGCATCGCTGTGAATTTCCAAGGTATAAACATACCATAACCAAAATAATATGGTAATTATTTTCAAATAAAAGTATGTCTTTCATTTAATAGTTTATGTTAGTATTCTATAGAAAGAAAAAAAAGTAAGTGGTCTCATTTATTTAATAATTTTCAAATTGACTTTGATATTGATTGATTGTTACTAAAAATACACCCTACTAAATAAAAAATAAAAATATTAAAAAATAACAATAAAACAAACAATCTAAACAAGGATTTTTATTATTACATGAGATACTATTTTTAATAATTATATAAATGTTTTCTTAGGTTTCACATGATAAAAAATAATATTAAAAACTTTTTATGCGTTATAACAGCAAAATGCCACCTTAGTCATTAATTCGTAAAATATGTGCCAGTGCAGACATATTATTTTTTCACCTGCTGTGCAATTACCTGGTGAGTGCTATGAAGCAACCTGTCAGTCTCCACACAAACACACACACGTCCAATTTGTAGAGTTTTGGGAGAGAAGGGACCACCTCCTGCAAGGCTTCTTCCTGGGCTCACTGCCCTTTGAGAGAGAGAAAGCTCATGGTGTTCCTGACTAGTAAGATTTACCCAAATAATACACACATGCTCTTTCTTATATGTTTCCACACACACAAATGAAATAAAGCGCAAAGTCTTACAAAAGCAATGTCTCGTCAGCTATCTATAGTGAATTGCACTGGCAGCAGTGGAGCAGTAGGGGTCACAGGGAGTCTTGTACAGGAAGCAGACGCCTGTGTGGGCACATGCATGCGCAACTGTGTAACGCATGGAAGCACATACTGTCTCCGTCAACCCAATAAAGACAGACACACACACACACACACACACACACACAAAACATATAATATAAATTACATGCAAATCCCTACAAATAAGTGGATAATTATTCACAGATCAGTGTCGATACAGAGAAAGAAATGCTGTTTGTATTTTAACACAACCATGTGTTTCATGAGCAGCTACTAAGAAAAAAATGCTGTTACGTGGCTGTCATTACCTATTAGACATCATGATATATAAACCTACATCTGTTTGCTTTTTTTGGGCTGCTTTTAAAAAGAAGGTGTCAATCTGCTATTACCACCCCTTCTGTGAGAGCAGACAGTGTATGGAGTTAACAAAACTAATTAAGTGTGCGTGACATGTTAAAGAGAGCAAGGGCCCTACCACATATGTTAGTGCGGCGGCGGCTGGAGCTGCTCTTTGTTTGGGAATTGATGGCGTTTCGCTTGGCCGTCCCTTTGGGGAGATTCACTGACCTGAGAAGGTCCTGGCAGAGGGAAAAACCCCCACTACTACACTTTCACTCATTTCAGCTCAGCCCCATGTCCTCCCACTCTCACTCTCATCCTTTTCCCCTGTCTCTCTTTACCGCCATTAGTCTTCTCTATGCTCAATTCTTTTTTTTTGGCATGCTCTGCGCTTACAAAATTCTAAACTCCCTGGTTTGTCCCCAACTTCCTCTGCTATTTATGTTCCCTTTTGTTCTGTCTACAGCTCAGTGAAGACTGCCAACACCTGTAAAATGACATCCCTCATCCGCTCCTCCCACCAATCCCTTCTACACCCTTCTGACATACACCTCCGTCTGTCTTCACTCACACCTCCCGCCTGTCTTTAAGTCCCCAACCCTCTGTCTTTGCCCTGTGAAACTACCATATAACACATCCCACTGCACCATCAGGGCAGCTCACTCATTTGCCCCTATGTGTCGGACCCGGTGCCCACCCGCCAGGCTGGCCTGCAGAGCCTGCAGCTTAAACGCTCATTTTGTGCCTCTCAGCACGGGACTTATTGATATAAATAGCTGTGCACAAAGTGCACACTCTGTTCTCTCCTGGACTCTGTGTGTGTGTGTGTGTGTGTGTGTGTGTGTGTGTGTGTGTGTGTGTGTTTGTGTTTAGGGTAAAGATGAAATATGACCTCACTGGACACAAGCTAAGTGACACTTTTCATTATCATCACGGAAGGTAATTACTGTTGGTAACATTTTTTGCAGGCTGGAAGGGATAAAAATAAGTACTGATCTAAAAAGTTATTTATTTTATGAATTCACATGCAGAAATGTATGTTTATGTGTTTATATTGCATGTTTATTATAATAATGTTTTCATTTTTTAGATAAATAAAAATATATATAAAAAATTAATTAAAAAAAAACTACAAATCACTGAAAACATATGGATCTTAAATATAGCTATTCAAAAGCACAGGTTTTGTCAGGTGTATTTGTGTCACTTTTACCATGGCTACAGACAATTCTGGGATTTAAAGTGTTAACCAATTTTATTGGTGAGCTAATAAAAGCATGGGAGAAAAGTCCATCTCTTTCAGTCACCTAAAAATATGTGACATCAGATTAATCTTTCGCTATTAAGATGACAACACAATTTGCTGAGAAGTTGAGTGTAAATAAATACGCAGAGGGGAGATAATACATCAGAAGGCTGGCTAGTGAGCCACCATTACAGGGGGGCATTTATTTCCATCCACATGCACAGACGGACAGGTGGGGGTGTGATGTCTGATTTACTATGAACAGGACCAAGACTTCTGACGCTCGACAAGTAAAAAAAGATAAGGGTGTTTAGGTGCCGAAACTAACTAAATTAACTTTCATCACTGTACTCATTCCAAATAGGTGCACACACATGCCATGTTTTGCCATACAGACTCTTTCCAGCTAATTCATAAAGAATTGGCAGTAATACACACCCGCTGAGCACATAACAGTAGTTTTGTCACCATTAAATAATATTGAGGACGCAACACCAAAAGCCCATCTGGTGTGTGAATTTGTGTTGTGTGCCTCTTAAATCATGAGATCACTTTAGTGTGTGTGTGTGTGTGTGTGTGTGTGTGTGTGTGTGTGTGTGTGTGTGTGTGTGTGTGTGTGTGTGTGTGTGTTTGTTTTGTATGCCAAAACAAAAAGCCGTCTTTGTATGATGCTCTCTTAAAGGAAATTTTCACCAATAAAGCAGCAATCTGTGCTACCTCTGTTGACTCCGGCCCACTTCACCTCATTGCGGTTTGTATTGATTGAGCTGTAATTGATCTGATGGCTCTGTGTGATAATTGACAATTATCCATGATTACAGACGGCAGTTTAGAGGCCGATTCACACAGTGACCAGCAGTATGGGAAAGAGCACAATGGATGAACAAACACAATCAATACGGCAAAGACAACAGCTGAGAAACAACACCCCACTGTCAGTCGGTGGCTCTGTATGCACAGCAGGAGTGCTGCCAAAGGCATCACATCATTTTCTGATTAAAATGAACAAACCATCATTAGTAAAAAAAAAAAAAAGAAAAACTAATTCCGCAAGCCTGTTTGTGTATAGTTGTGTTAGTCACAAACAAACACACACACACACACACACACACACACACACACACACTATGTGTGGAGTGCGATAAGTGTGTGTCGATGGAGCGTACTGGTGCGTGTCTGACCCTGGTTGATAGGTCCCCTCGATTCTGTTCAGACAGATGCAACTCATTGCAGCTTAATAAATCGCCCAGCCCAAGGGAGCGCAGCTAAATGCTTCTATTAACTCTGAAACATGTCAGCCAATATAAAAAGCTCCTGACCCCTGCAAAGGTCAACTGTGACATGCATGTTTACTCAGAGAAACAAGATCAGATTGGAGAGCCCTGTTTTATGAAGGAGCTTAAAAGGAGGAAGGAGGGGCAGAGAGAGAGAGAGAGAGAGAGAGAGAGAGAGAGAGAGAGTGAGATAGAGAGAAAGAGAGAGACAGAGATTTTGTTCCTGTAGAGAAGTCTGTCTGAACAACTGCTCTCTCTTTGCACAAATCCAACCAGCTGTACCATTAAAGGCAGAGGTACAGAGATATAAACAGTATAGTGGACCAAATCCTTTCTTCTGTGCTTCTGCGTAAGACCATGATCTCCTCAGTGGGCTTGTTTGAAATGATTGCTAGACGATTTCAGGTATTTATAAGGATACATCCCAATAAACTAGGAGGTATAAAAGTATGAAGAGGAAAACTGCACTAGAATAGATATTTACACCATCTAAAGCATGTTTTAAATATTGGCAACTGAACTGTAAATTATTGTCAAATTATTCACATTATACATATGTCTATTGTACACTACAAAACTGGTGTCTTTTACTTCGATCCACTTCTAAGTGGATCACAGTACAAATTTGTATGTAAAAATGTACTAGGACCAAACGATTTTAAAGTGTAGTTTATATAATACATACTATACCAAAGCTTTATATAGTTTTATATTACCAAGAGATATTCTGACCAATAGTATGTATTGTCTGAATTACAAGAAATAGTAATGTGAGGCCTTGATTCTGATGCACTTATATTTAAAATGTCATTCTTCTTCTAAATGACTACTGCTCTTTAAGGCACACTATTTTTATGCCTTATTATAATTTCCTGTTACTAGCCCCTCTTGTCTCTGCAGCTTCCCCTGCAGTAGTGAGCCTCACTCACAACTTGCTCCTTGTTCCCTATGTTTACTCCCCAGACCTTTTCTGCTTCATGAGAATAATGCACACATCCCAATACCCACATATGAACAGGCAGCAGCAAAACTAACAGCCTGATCCACAGTGCAGCAGAGCACACGCATGGCCCACATATTAAGGACGCACTCACAGCATTAACTAGCATTAATGAACTGTTTGCTTATGCTGTAATAATTAACTTCCATTACATTACTTTGTGTGATTACTTTCTTAATTGCCTGAATTATGCATCAATTTAATATCTAATAAGCAGCGTCAGACATTAGAGAGTGTTCAGAAACAAATTGCAGGCGGTTTCTGCGGCTTTAATTAAAGGCATGAAACAGTACAGGATAGATGTCTCACAGTGATTTCCTGCAAGCTTAAATACGCTATTTATTATAAGCACATATAAAACTCGCTCTCTCTCCTCAGGACAGCAAACCACAAGATGCCAATTACAGAGTGTCAGTGGTGGTACTACTGCTTTTTACTATTCAGATTAACACAGGCATTCAAGGGGATTCAATTTTGCATTATGCAAATTCTCTCACATGTCATTTTTACATTTTCTATGTTTCGTGTGTTTAATGGTTATGAATCAGAAGGCTGCTTTCCCAAAAGGCAGATTCTGATTACGAGGGAGAACAACCACTGATATGCAAAGTGTTATTGTGCCACGCTTCAGAACACACACTCTTTGGGGTAAAGCTAGAAAATGCACTTGTGTGCGGTGATCATATTAAACAGATGAAGTGTTATTATAGCAACAAACAAGTTGACCACAAAACTTAAATATTTAACTTAAACAAGCAGCATAATAAAATGTAACAAACCCTCTGCATTCTACAGACCAGTAAGTTCTATTTGTTACCAGAAAAAGTAAGTCATTTATTGATTTTCCTCTACATTTGTTCACATTTCTTATCAGACATGCTGTGACCTTGTGTTGTCACTTTGCCATGCTACATTAATTACACGTTTAGGCTCAGGCTCACCCGTCTCAATTACCCCAAGCTCAGTAAACAGACAGAGTGATCTGATCTGAGGCATTTACACTGCCTCTTAAATGGCTTATTAGAAGCCCCCACCTCTCTCAACACAAAATCGTTATGTGCTCTGACACACACTCCTTTCTCCTGCTTATGTGTCTTAATTTTATCCAAAATTCAAAAAGTGATACATTTACATTGTTGTGGAGATCGAAACTATCACAAGTATCACAACTTTATGAGATGCGCATATATGCTTAGCTGATAAAGAATATGTAATTTCCAGACCTGCTATCCCTTTAATGCCTATAGAAAGAAAAAGACCTGCTGAAGGACAAAGAAGGAAATGAGGTGGGTGACATGGGCAATGCCAGGTTAGATACAAAATTATGGCAGCAAGCAGACGCTTCACAGAACTCATCATATTTTCTGACTGCTGGTATTTATGTCTGAATACACGTGTCATGTCAGTTACCCAGAGAATGGCCTTGTCTAAAAACAAAACCTCTCTCTCTCTCTCTCTCTCTCTCTCTCTCTCTCTCTCTCTCTCTCTCTCTCTCTCTCTCTCTCTCTCTCTCTCTTTCTATTTCTGTTTCAATCTCACACACAACAGAGGATGCTACTATTTTTTTACCTGCTTCAGTACACATAGGTGAAGCCTGCTCACCGACCCCCACCTCTTTCTCTTCAACAAATACATGCCCACACACATACACACATCTCAAAATCAAAGACAGATCTTGCGGCTGTTATTAAGCATTTAAGCATGCTTGCCTGCTAAAGGAGAGCGCTGACACAAAACAGGCCATTCCACACACCCTCTACATGTGCGAAGACCGTGCAGCGTGTGAGGGGAGAATTTTAAATAGCATGAACTGCAGAATTTAAATTCAATAAGCCACAGAAGAGTCAGAAAATGTACTATAATCCATTATCACAACTAAAGAACTGCCACAATATTACTTTATAAAAGATTATTTGTCTGCTTTTAACCAATAATATAGTATTATGAAACATAACATTGGGTAAAACAGTTAAATAAAAATCCTTATCAGTTATATTTTTTTAAAGCTATACGTTTGTTTTTGTTTTTTTTTTTTTTTACAAGAAATCATAAACAATTGTAAGTAACATAAAGCACAAAGTATACAGTAAATTAGTCTCCATTTTGCTTTCTTTCCATGTGATTGAGTCCGTGTGTGTGTGTGTGTGTGTGTGTGTGTGTTTTCTTGGCATCGATGAGTGGGCTCTAATAGGCCTGCTTAGCCTCTGAGTGACCCAGTAAGGCAGACTGTGAGCCTGATGTGTCTGGGCCTTCTGTTCCCTGCTGGGAGTGCAGGCCTGTTGGAGGTCACCATTACTGCTGCTACTTTTAGTTATGCTGCCTCTGCCAAAAAAAAAAAAACCCTTCTATTACACACTATCAAACATGCTACAATGCTGTGATCATCTTTTTAAACATCTGGGATTTGAGTTTACTGATTTTTGTGTACAATTGTTTAAGAAATTCTCAACAACAAATGTTAATGTATACACTGTAATAGTTACATTATATTAATATAAAACTATTATTTTTAGGGTTTGCAATGGTCTATCATGGTTTTAATGTGCTCTTGAAGTCTTAATAAGATGGAAAGTCATTAAATGATTATTTTCACTTCACATTGCTTGATTACAGTTTTGTAAAAATTATTCTGCATCCTTTTTTTTTTTTAAAACTAGTACCTATCAAATAAGTCTGCATTCAAGATCCACAAAGCTGAAATACTGTATATACACAACCTGAACTTGAATAGAGCAGAAGAGTAATGGCAGTATTTGAAAATATTCACAATAGCCATCACTCACGTTGCATATTGTATATTATATACTAAAAGTGATAATTTCATCCTGACTGATATATAAAAAGGCCACTTATTTAAAAACACACAAGCACCAAGACAAAAATGTTTGTCCTGTGCCTCAAGGCTTCAGTGTTGCTACTGGGACAGTAAACACTAAACACTGCAGTGTGCATGTGTCTGTTTCTGCTGACAGCACAGAAGTACAGGCACATTTCAGCACCATTACGGATCTCAGATCAGGCCAGAGAGCTGATGAGCTCCCTGACATTTTATACAAGCAATATAACACATGGATCATCTTAAGGGTCTCAAATAATGGAGGGTATTTGTGTCACTGTTGTGATGAATGCAGTAATGAATTAAGAAATGCATCCCTCTGGAGCTAAAAAGGTTATTCTGTATGTCTAGAATAGTTTTTGTCTGACACGCCTGATCATAAACATAATTCAGCAGGGTAGAATGGCAAAGGTTTGAGGAGACATATGCATCAGTAGAGTCCTGTGTGCATTCTCGCTGAATAACATTGTCCAGATTTAATGTATCTGATGAAAGCTGACATTAATAGACTGAGTGAATCTGATGTTAAATTTGGAAATGTTTGTTTTTATGATAAGGCAACTTTTTAAATATTAATGGCATTAAAAAAATATATTTTTGCACTCAAAGAAAATATTATTTTTTAAATCTGAAAGCAAATTATATATAAAATAGTAGTGCCATTTTGTTTTTTGTGCACTGCACTCAGCCAGAACACAATAAACTGGATGAAATTCTCAATATGCATTTTAAAAGATTTTATTTATAGTTTTATATATATTTTATGTCTATATATTTTATTTCAGTTTTTATAGGTAATTGTTCTTCTAAAATAAATAATCCAAACAGCATATCAGTTTTGGTTTCCTGTCTCTTTGTATAAAATGTGCCAAACTGTCTGCCCTGTGTTATGTCGGCCTAATGGACACTGTAGCATTTATTTTACCCACATAAACAAACAGGACAGTAGAATCAGGAATGAAGAGGGCATATGAATTATGCATATTATATTACCATACCTCTCTGCTATCATGCTTCCCAAAAACCATGGGCAGAGAAATTGGCCAAAACAAAGATATTGAACAATATCCTACAATTTCCTACATGGTTTATACCCAACATAAATATAACATTCCATTTAGCTTGTTCAGTGAAAGGACAAGCTGTACGAGTGTCTCTGGTTGGCAACACTCTTCCGGGGAATCAAATGTAAACTGGATAATTGAAAAGAAACACACAGAGCCTAGAGTCCAATGGCTTATCAGTGGTATGGATGGAAAAAGGCAGAGAGTAAGAAGGAAAATGGAACGAGTGGTTTCATTGATTTTCCTCTACAAATCAAAGGCAGATAAATCAAACAGCAATTTTTTTCCTCTCGGCTACTACACCAGAGCCTTTAACACAGCCTACATAACATGTCACAAACTATTATTTGCAATCATGCCACCCTTATTAATCTGGCGTGCAAATGAATAAATTGTTGGACAAGAGTCGCAAAGGGATTCATTGAAATGCAGCCCACAAGCTGGCTGTATTATGTCTCAAACACAGAGCAGAGTGCTAGTCGATGCACTGCCCTTTCACATTGAATTCCGCTTCACTAATTCATATTCAAGTTGAAATGTTGTGGAGAAGAATAATAAGGAAAGAAATTAAAATAACAATTGTACATGTATTTTTCGGTATGTGCATGACAGAGAGAGAGAGAGAGAGAGAGAGAGAGAGAGAGAGAGAGAGAGTCAGAGTTAGTTAGAGGTCACCACAAACCCAGTCATTTGTTCTCATGACTCTGTGAGAGAAAAGAAATTGCATGCATGCATGTCGGTAGGCAAGTGTATTGCTTTAGAATATGACAATTTAAAAAAAAATGAAAAATGTGCACGGTTAAAACACTACAAGATTTCACTGTCTTCAGTGTTGACTTAATCTCGGTCTTATTGGAAAGAACTGCCAATTGGATAATGTAATTTTAGGCAGTATTCAAACTAATTTAAAACTCAAATTAATTAAGACCATTGGTGAATCATTCAATAATGGCTTATATGCTTAGTGTTAGATTTCCGTGAAAGCTGTTGAAGGGTTCAGCATTGTTTGTTCCGTGAACCACCTCCCTTCTGGTCTTGTAATAGTTACCTATTATTCCTCCTGCCCTTTGTAACTCGCTCCCTCCCACTAAACAAGCAAAGCCTTACAGCTGATCTTTTCATAATATTTTAAAGAGGGCATCCCCGCTGGAGAGGCGTGGTGGAGAGGGACAAATTAGAGCTGACAATCTCCACTTAA
Source organism: Silurus meridionalis (assembly GCF_014805685.1). Lineage (NCBI taxonomy): Eukaryota > Metazoa > Chordata > Actinopteri > Siluriformes > Siluridae > Silurus > Silurus meridionalis. The sequence goes on from NC_060886.1 coordinate 18,742,403, forward strand.
ATCAGAACAATCACAACTCCTAGGGGAGCAAGGACTCACAAGGCACAGGGCCGTGTTAAGAGTCATCCACATCCACATCCCATTACACACACACACATTCAAATGCCTTTTAACAGGCCGCAGAATGTCAACAAGCCTACTCTGAATGAACCAATAAAGTCACAAAGGAAAGGGGATTTAACAGCTAATTTTCCACGGTGTAATGTACAGGAGTTACTTGACTGCTTTTGTTGTTCAAAAAACTTTACACCAGTTTTGTAAATGTCCAGCCCACATTATAATTCAAGATGTGTATTCACATAAGATTTTAAGTTTAATTAATTGACAGAAACTATTTATTTAAATGGATGTTTTATCCACATAGTAACATTGAATGTACACCACTACACAGACCTACGAGTAGTTTGCTGAAATATACCTGTGCTTTTTTTAATTGTTCTTGAGCTTCATTTATTATTGCTTGTCAGCTTGCTGCATCCAATGTCATATTATAGTGTCTTGCATGAGCTGTTGTGCTTTTATTGTGTGTTTTATATTTAGTTAAGGTGGTAAATCAGACTGAGCAACATGCCGCAGTGATTATGCCACATCAGCCTCTCTAAATCTCACATTATCTCTACAAGTTTTGATGGAGATCCCTCAGCCAATTAGAGTAAGAAAGTTTAAGAGCAGAAAAAAGTCACAAGTCACAATTTTATTGCACAAATGACCCTTAAAAAATACGGCTATGTATGACTAACTTACAGGGGAATGCATTAAAAAGTAGAAAGAAATGCAGAGTAAAAGTATACCATAGAATATCTGTATTAGATGAAACAAAAACACAAGGTATTGTAATTTGGATCATCTGTATCCGGGATTGTCATTTAATCATACATGTCTCCCACAATATTAAGCTTTACATAAAGTAAAAAGCTGATCAGTGTCCAGAAGAGGTCAAGATAACTTAACATATGATGCAATAGTGTCTTAAGATAAAATCAGAGTACCTGAGCAGTTTATACCTTTATGTGAACTCTGGAAATTATGTACAACAGAAAAATAAACATTGTAGTATCATTAATGCTTTGCTTAGTATAATGACTTGAATGCATTTAAATGACATAACTGTAGTCCTTGACAAATCTAAAAAAATATACAAAAAGACCAAAAAAAATACGAGCAAAACATATGGTTATAATGCATTATTTCATATAATTTAATATTATGTAATATGAGAGATGTCAATATAAACTCAGAATAAGGGTTCGAAAGAAAATGAAATCACAGAAATGTGTGCACTGATTTTTCCCAATATTTAATAAATGATATAAATCTATAGAATTTGACAAAATTTGTTTACATTTCCTATTAAAAAAATGTAATGGAAAAATAAATGAACAGTGCTAACAATTCTATTCCTGTACATTTCAAGTGCACAAATGCCAATAATCTTGTGTCTAAAATCTTTTTTACATAGTTCACCTTATTAGTAACAGGAAACAGGAATGTATAATAAATAAATAAATAAATAAATAAATAAATAAATAAACAGCAACAAAAAATATTTATAAACATTTTTATATATTCAGTGCTTTAATAGCACATATCTTTCAGGAAAGAAAGGTGCTTGTGAGAAATTTTACTTGTAAGTAATTACAAAAAAAACAAAAAGAAACTGCTGTATAAAAAAATAATTAAACAACCTTTATTAAACTGGACTAATGTTATGTCAGATACAGACACTTGATGTTAAAGCTAATATATGGAGAATAATTACTAACAGTAATTATGCAATTGCTAATTTAATCAACCATACTTTTGTTTTGTTGAACCATTAGATTTAAATGCATATCAAAAAACAATGAATATACAAGATGACATTCTGTACTTTGTGTCATGCACTGAGTTCAACAGATAAAAAGTGGAATCTTGGCAGATTTGTACTTAAAACTTATCTCACTTCTCATCTTAGCCTTTACAACAGAAAGGAGAGCAAATTTATGAGCTGCGACTACAGCAGTTTACCGCTTCTGATATGACCTTGAGTCTGCCTTCATCCAAATGCAAACTCAATTGCTTCAGATACTTACATTCTCCCTAACCCCATTACAGGCATCTCATTTATATGGTGGTGACAGAATGTTATAGAGAGCCAGAGAGGGGTTATTTTCACCATTACAAAGATGTTGATTAAGAGAACATTGTACTGAAATAATGTACTTTGTCTGAAGTCTTGCTGTTGTGAGCTAATGGCACGAAGAAAAACAGACAGCTGGATACAGAAAAAGGTCTTCAAGATGGTCAATTTATATTACACGGTTACAATCCATAATTCTTTACATATAAATTTTTTTTTTAACCAACAGTTGCTTCTAAGGATCAATTTGTCAGAGTTTCTGCATGCATTGTGACAAGCCATTGGACAGGCAAGTCCATCCAACTGAAATCTGTGCCTAATTTATTATTGAAAACATGAGGGTACAACATGGCATTTTGCTTTAATCACATCTCATAGGAATGTGTGCACTGGGCCAATACCCTCACACGTTTTCTCTCTAAAAAGGCACAGAAATAAGCTTCACCCTAATTCCTAGGAAACCATGGGACTGAGCTCCGAGCACGAAATCATTTACATCTGTGAAAAGTTCATTTTCCTTCATCTATTAACTCGGAATAAAACTACCATCACTTATGGATTTTTTCATTTAGAAGGGCACTGCTTCGTAAGTCAAAGATCTGAGTCCAAATTCTGCACTCACGCTCTGCTAATCAGAGAGGGAAAAGCCAGTAAAAATGGCTCCCCTTGCAGCATTAAAATCAGAACCTCAAAGAGACCCATTTAGCCTGCAGCTAAAGTGCCTTTTTATCAGATGAGACTAACATGGGTTTGAAATAAAAAAAAAAACCTTTGCCGTAAATCTAGCAGCCTTTTATGTGCTGGTGGAGACACTCTGGCTCCTATCTATCAGCATTTTGGCTGAGTGGAGTCAGAACAGCACCAGTGAGTAAGCATTGTGTGATAAAAACAGAAAGGCATGAGGAGTTAAGTAGAGCTCTAATCTTGATAAGCTCAGGTAAAGATAGTGTTTACGGTTTAATACACTCCTAACAAACATCTAATATAGTTATACTGTACCACAGGAATAAATGTTCCCTCAAACCCCCAAAAAGCTAATGCAAGAAATAATAGAATATCTGAAGTCTCCTAATATGAATCATTTATATTTTTATAGTTTTTAACAACAAACACGAATATAACAAACATAATGAGAAACAAAAGCAGAAACCTACAACCAAGACCATCCACCATTTCATCTGGTTATATTTCAACTCTATTAGCTAAATGATGGTGAGGTAAAAAGTAGGTATCATGGGTTTGTATATATCTACAGGTGTTTCTTGTACTGTCATGTTGTCTTAGACTTTTTGTATTGTACTTGAGAGAGAATGGCAGATCTAAACCCCAGTTGACAAGCGCATCTTTCTCACCCTGACACATTCTGATATCTCAATAAACACCTGGCTCACATTGTCACGGCAACACATCACACCTGTGTGCTTTCACCATTACCCAGCGCATCGCCAGGAGAACAGTGCACCTGCCATACTCATCTCTCATCACTCAGGGAACACAAACTCAGGAAACAAGAGAGTCATGGAAAAAAAAAAGGTTCACTCTATTAATCATAATCTCACATGCAGATCATTGTAAATTCACTGAACTGCAAAGTAGTTGGTCAATGTTTTTTAATGAAATCGACCCACTAAAGCCCTAGTGTATTTTTCCATTATTCACTTTAAAACATACACTAACTATAAATTATTCAGTTGTCTTACGCTCCTTGTAAAGTACAGAGATTAAATGCATGAAGTTAAAAGTACATTTACCCTGACCTGTTGATGGGTCCTAAGAGATTGGATAACAGAAATGGTTGTTAGAGGCTGATGTTGTGTAGTAATTAAAGACTTCAAATACACTGGCAAAACACTCCATTAATTCATTTGTCTTCAACTTTAATCTAGTCACCAACACAGTAGATGTGGAGCCAATCATAGGAACACCAGTCCTTATTATTGTCATTGTACCTTGTGAACACACATATGAACAATTCTTTTTACCTTTAAGCAGGAATTTGAGACATGGGAGAAAACTAGACAACCCTGAAGGAAAGCCATGGATAACATGCAGAAAATTGGAGCTATATGGGAGCTATTATAGTTGCTATAACTCCATGCCACCTGTATGATTTATATTCATTGAAATTTAAAGTTAGGATATAACAGTTGGAAAATTAAATATTTTCTCAAACTGTCAAACTGTATTCACTGCCAAGAACAAGGCAGAAATAAATCTGAACATGTCTTATAAAAGTAGATGTTCTCTAGATTGTCTTTACTCCATGAGTAAGAGTTTTGACCAGTTTAATTCAAATCTGCTATAAAGAATAAAGGTCTGAATGTGTGGCACTTAAATGTTTTGTTCATATGAATGCCAAAATGCCAAGTTTCAGCAATATAGTTTTCCTGAAACAAGGCACATTAAACATAATTCTTAAATTTCTGTTTTTCTTCATACAATCTATACTTATAATATTTATATTATCCTCACGTCCAAAGCAGCTCCTGAATAATGATGTGATTACAAAACTACATTTATACACTGTTTAGTCAGAGAGATTTATATAATATTAGTAAATGCTATTGTAATATAAATCATATTTAATAAGCAATGCAAACAGCACCAAGGCAAGTTAGAAGATTTCTTAAGCTAAAAATAAACAAACCACCAGCAAGCATTTCAAATACCGCAGCTAATACAACAAGGAAAATGTATTATTACTCATGCCTGTAAGCTTAATGTGATATTATGGGGGATAAAAACTATACCAGATTTAGGAAAGCAAAACAGAGCATAAGGTTATATTGCAATTTTCATAACATGCAGTACATGAAATTGTTTATATTCAATCAGCATATGCTGCTAACTGGGGAGTACCAAAGGGAGCTTGCTACTGATCAATATTATTGCACACTTCCCACTCTATCAATTTGGTGTCTGCTAAGAGTTCATTATCCACTTTAATACACTGGCTTAAATTAAATGTGTAAAAGTGGAATATATTAACAGTCACTTTACCCAGTGGTATTTATTATTTTTACACAATGCCACATATTTCTTAGCATCAGCATCACTGCACAGCCATGCGTCAGGAAAATGCCTTCTAATAAAAAGAAAGAAGCCATGCCTGTTGACATTTTGGCTTCTTGTATAATTAAATGAATTACTGTCTTGGAATTAGTTTAACAAAATATAGTAGAATTTTATTGCTCAAATCCAAACCGGTAACAAAACATTAACCGGTAGTTTGCTCTAAAACAAATATACCGGTTACTTATAATTGAAAGCATGTGTTTTGATGTATAAAACATAATTCTTGTTGTGCTATTAAAAGTTAATTTCCATGTGATAATAGCTGTTTGGGTAGAAGCTGAGGTTCAGTCTTAATGAGCTAAAACCCAGAAGTCATTTGGTTGCTCTTTGTAATTATGCAAATGAAGGTGCATGGTTGATGAAGCTGAGAGCAGAACTCAGTCTCTGTGACTGCAAGCCAAGCAGGTGTTTCATCCTTTGCTTAAATCATGCCACAGATGATGAGGTACAACACCACAGCAGAGCCTCCTGGAGTTAGCAGAACATCAGAAATACACAAAAACATGGGCAAGGACATAATGAATGATTATAATAAGAGGTTCTTTGTGCAAGGTTATAATATATTTATTATGTATAGGGCTGTTTTAAACAGAGTGGGGATGCTGCTACATTATGCCAGCACACTGTAATAAGGGAATTGCCCTAACCTTAATTATATTCTATGCCAGCACAGACAATGATGTCTCAAAAAGTTATATTATATTAATAATAATAAAAGTGTTATTTGTCAATTATATTCTAATGTCCTCCTGTTTAGATACCACAAAATAACAACATTAAATTGGGGATTTTATTTTCTTCATTCCTACAGTCCTACAATGGATAAAGTGTTTTGTATGTTTTTTCGAACATCTTTCAGAATCTCCAATCCTACAGAACACTACAATCTGCCAATTTCAAAGTGCATAGAGGACATTTAATTCTTACTGATATTTGTAATATGATCAAGATGCTTAAAAGCATGAGGAACAATATCAGTATTTTTTCTTCACTAAACCAGACTTGTAAATTGGTTTCCCACATGTATTGATTGTGTGTGTGTCTGAGGAAAAAACTCTTTTCTCTTAAGTCAAAAACCTTGTCTAATCTGTTTAGCTTCATGTCCACTACTTCTTAAACTGCAAACATAAGCAGTTCACTTCTCTTCCCATCATTCCCTTCACACCAGGCCCAATATTAAAATCCAGAGTGTCCTAATTATGGTATTCATGAAAAAATGAAATCGAGACCTGTGTAAATCTGTAGCTTCAGGCAAAATCAACATCACTACATCACATTGCATGACCTCCAGCTGTCTCAGGGACACAACAAGCATAATGAAACTTTGCAGGAGACTGAGTGTGTGTGTGCGTGTGTGTCAACTGTACAAATGTTCATGGGTGTACAGGTATGTGAATGTACATGCATGTATTTTAAATATGTGTATGTGTGCTTGTGTGTATGTGTTGCTTTTAATCAGCTCCAGTAAGGGAATGAAGTGCATCGATTGTTTGTGATTATTAACTAAACTGGGATAAGGCCTCTCCTTATTATGCAGATTACTGGGGCTGGGCGCTGCAGCATATTGTGCAGATGCAGCGTGGCAGCTGCTGCTGCAGATGGCTGCTGTACGGCTCCATCATTGCAGAGCTATTGTCTCCACTCCGATTGTTCAGGGGACTGGCGAGGAGGGCTACAGAACAACCCAACTGCAGTGAATTAAGAAGAAGAAACGGAGATGCAGACAGCAAATTTATACACACGAGGCTATAGAAACAGTGACAAACATAACATGCAAGCAGCCGTCAAAGTACACACATGTCCCGCCATCATACACACGGTGTCGCCACTCAACAGAGACGCTGTGCAATGCAACAATGTGAATCAAACATATGCTGCTGATTGTGGGTTTTTTTCATTGCTGGTAGCCAGTGAAGAAAAAAGTCTCATTGTTAAATGAGGAATGAGTTTTGAGACAGGACTTTTAGACAACAGAAATATTTAACCTTGTTCAAACCATAATAAAAATAAACAACTCTACTATTAGTCCTCTGTTGTCAAGGTTTGGTGAAAATTAGGCAGATCTGAATTTTGATGTCTATAAGCAGACAAACTACTGATATCATTTTTCCACTCTCTTGGGAACAGTTTCAGCTGAAAGACCCACTTTAATGTTTACGTTATGCTTAAATATGAGCCCACTATAGCACATTGCAGGCCATTTAAGTATATACGATGAAATTTACATTACAGTACATCACATATGACTTTACTAAATATAAAGTGTGAAAACAAAAATAATTAATCTAACAGTCTAAAGTTTAGATTTTTTTTTTTCATTTGGGTGAACTGTTAGGGGTCTATGAATATCCCCTCAACAGATTATAAATAAATAAATAAATAAATAAATAAATAAATAAATAAATAAATAAATAAATAAACTTAACAACCAAACAGCCACTGCCTGAGGAAAATGACGAAGAGTGTGCAATAAGTTAATGCATGATAATTTACCTTTAGGGTGTTGGGCTAGCAACCCGACCATAAAAACAAATTTGCAAAAAAAACAGCAAGTGAGCCATCTGGCCCTTGCCGCTCATTGCGCCTCATGTCATGTAAGGACTAATATATATATATATATATGCCTAATGCTTTTATTCTATTTGGAAATATTTTCACAAGACAGACTCATGCAATAAAAGTTAAGCTTAAAGGCTGACCACTTCACCTACTTAGCAAACAAATGAAACAAAATAAAGCGATAGCTTATTCTCATAACTTTGTGTAATGGCACAGGCATTCAAGATAAAAGACGATGAAGGAAGTTCCAAATTCATACAAACAAGTTTATGTCTTCTGTGAAATTGTTTGCATTAGCACACTAAAGAACTCAACTGACCTGTAATATTTTGGCTAGTATTTTTACTCTAAATTAACCAAATATTTGCATGCACACTGAATGGGTTTGACTCTGGTGCTGGTTGTTGACTAGCATTATATAGTTTTTGTGAGTACATATAAGATGCCAGTTGAGAGTTTGTGTAGACATATTGTTCTCAAACTATTGTCCATGTACACCAAGGAGTCCTTAAACCATAGCCAAGAAGTGTGAATTTGTGTTTACACAAACTACAGTGGAAATTAAAGCCTGCTATTAAAAAAGTTATATTTACTAATGGGTTTTGTTGATATTAGTCCATTTTAAAATGGTAAATGGATTGAATACAAGTATCAGTAACTTATAGGTCTTTGTATTTATTTATTTATTTTACTGGTCAAGGGGTCCTTAGCTGGCAGAATATTAAAAACAAAAAAGTAAAATCTTATAATCTGTAGTGTTTTTTTAATATTTTAAAGGACAGTTATTTTTAAGTCTTAATGAAAATAATTTCTTCAACAGTTCATGAACACATAAATGGAAAAAAAAATGTGAAGCTAATAAAAATATAAAAATATAAATATAAATATATACAAATATTGTTAAGAAATTACATATTTGCATTTTAATATTACAATTAGATAACTCTGCCTACGCATTTTGTTTACAACAGGCCACAGCTTTCTTTATTCCTAAACCTACCATTGCTGTCAATCACTTCAGCACCATTTGAAGCCCAGCAAAGGTAGAATCTTTTACAAGACCTCTTTGTGTCACAGGGTTTTATGCTGCATAAAACACGCTGGTAGATATGCAGATATGCATTGTCAGATTTGCCCTCGAGGGGAAGTGCTGCATGTCCATTTGGTGGAGCAGCTCTCCCCTGCTGAGCCGAGCTCAGTTCAGGACACTCCAACCACAAAGCACAGGGACCTCGTTGCCCTGCTCAGACATGACACACCACCTCCGCATACTACATGCAGAGAGTGTTCACGAGAAGGTCACACACACGCACACACGTAACTTTCCATGCCAGCTGAACACACTGTTACAGGCAGAGGATGATAGTGATCTGATAATACAGGCTGAGATCTCAGACATGCAGCATGACCTCGTGCTCTGCTACAGCAAAAGGACATTCGGCCTGCTTTAGATCTGTTCTTCTCAGAGAGTAATTACATAGGCTAAATGGCAAGCCATGTTCACAGAGAAGACAAAGAAGGGGGAAGGGAACAAGAAGAATGAACTGGTGTGTCATTTTATTATTAGGTGCATATTATTTGAAATAGTTGCACTAGACAGGTATTGCAATGAACATCCCAGCTTGCAGAAGATAACCCATTTTCAACTGTGTATAATAATATCAGATGTATGTCTTAGACCTTAACAGATAGCCAGGCTTATTTTTTAGCACTAAAATACATATTCTAACACTATTCTGCTTAGTTGTGAACCTTTTTGTATTATTACATTTTAATAAACCAATGAAAAAAAAAAAAAACGTGCTATTCTGGAGATCTAATTTTCAAGTCACCCAAAATATTTCCAAACTGGTTTGCATTCATAACAAAGTGGTTTATATCTTGCTTTAGTGTGCAGGTTCATAAAAAGTGTGTTTGGATGAACAGCTACGTATTTCTCATACCTGTTAAATTCCATACTATAATAAATACAAATAGAAAAGCTATTTAAAAGTATTGCAATATTTCCTTAAATAAACATCCTCCATTCTAAATCACAAACATGGGGCAGTGTTTGCTTGCAGTATATATAACTCATATTTTCTTGCAGTAGACAAATAAATGAGAAGTACGACTGCAACCTGAACAGACGCTTCATATGGAACACTGGGCTGTGAAATAGACAATTTTATTGGTTTAGAGAAAACACAATAAAATGGTGTGTGCAGTACATTTGATGGAGGGAAAACTTCTCTTTTCTCTTTTTGAATACCTGTACATTTCTTCACACTGAAATCACACGTGACAAAAATTGAATTAACTTTATTTCTTTAGTGACTTTTTAAACATTGAGGTGAGAAAAAAATACAGTGATTTCTGTGTGACCTCAGTCCAAAATCACACACTGTGTGCAGTATATCAGTATCATCGGTTGGCCCACCACTCTTTTCCACTGAGTGCAGCTGTGTGAGGTAGTAGGAGAGCAGGTTTCCTACAGCTGGGCCAAGCTTTTGGCTCTCAAAAGCCAGTCCTCTGGGACCCACTACTCCTCCTAGACTCTGACATGTACACCGCTTGTCATATGGTCCAATTTGGTCAATACGGTCACACTGCTGCCACACTACAATAGATTAACCAGACAATCTTAAAAAAGCACATTATTTAAGTTAGTGACTACAGTGTTAATTTGAGAGCACTGTCTTATGGCTGGAATATATTGGATATTATTTAGTCCTCTGTGGTTTGCTGAAGTAGCAGTTAAATATCCAGTTCCAGTATTGAATAAAATAACTTCTGTATATTTGCCCATGGAATCTGTTCATTATTGATGTAGAATTTATTGAATAATGTGGTATAATCCACTTCATATGGTTAATTACAGAAAGTAAAGCAAAACTGTTTGCACAGCAAAGATTCAGGCTGAACCAAAAAGGAGAAAAGGGGTTCAATTAATGTGTCATTTACACTTCTATTCATCCTCCAAGAGCATGTTTAAATTTGATTAAAGCCAGTCTGTTTAAATGTTAGTCCTAATAAAAGCGGTGTAATGGTGGAAGAGGATTAGTGCCTGTGACACAAAGCCGGTCCCTGAAGTGCTCTTTAACTCAGCTGTTGTTACGGTTACGGCCGGTGTCTGCATGAGGCCACTCTTGATTGGAAGGCCCAGAGGGGCGGCACCAACCAGTCACCAGGGCATTGTTAGTGCCGTCAAAATGGCCGGCAAAGAATGGCTGATTATGCGACTACATCCAACACCGCTAACAGGGAGCGTATTTGAATTTCTAACACAGCAGATGTTTGCTAGGCACCTCCATGCAGTGTGCATACCCTGTTATGCTAATTTGCCAGTGTTTCCCTTCAACTTAGCTCAGAGTCATTAGAGCACACACTTAGCTTGGATCCTTCTGTCAAACTAATAATTGGCCATTATTGATATTAATTAACATTTTTTGCACCCCATCTCCATTCCTTGACCCAGTATCTGTTAGTAAATCTAGTTAGTGTGGGCCATTAGAAGCTGTAAAATCCAAGGGACCTCACGCTAGTCACAAGCCATTTATCAGAAAAGAACACAGCCCAATTAGCACCAAGGGGAGACAGTAGTCTTGATTTGCCACTGACTACTTCTTGATCACCATTATAAATTGCTAATAGGGCAGCAAGTGCTTTGCACTAGTCTGTAGGGGGCTGATGCAGGCAGCTGAGTGTGACAGGTGAGGGAGGTGGTGATGGCCGCCAGGACGAGACTGGCCCATCAGCCAGTATTTATTACTGAAGCCTGTGATGTCACAGCTGATCCCTCTCTCCTGCAAGTCAATCAAACTAATTAGGCCCTGAGCATTGTGAGAAAAGGCCACAGAGGGTTATTCTGCTTTCTGACAAAACAATACTTTGAAAAATCCTAAATTGCAACAGCACTTGATATTGAATAGTCTAACCCATTATTTTGCAATAAGGGCCACCGCTTAAGGTTTTTATGGCCACAGATCAAGAGATCATAATAGGAGCATATTGACAGATATTTTTCTTGCAAAGTTCCAAGGGACCCACTACACCAGGAAAATATATCAAAAGCCTATCATGAGTGCTTGGATCTTCTGTGTAAAATCAATAGTGAGCCGCAGAAGGCTGGAGTTTTCACCATTCCCCTCCGTCATTTAAGAAGACTGTGCCGTATAGTGCATGGCCCCATGAGAGTCAGTAGCTTAGCAACCATGCAGTTTCTGCGATTAACTATAGAGTACCATGATGCTATTGTTGTCACCTCAACCTTTGTTGTAAATATTGATGTGAAACTCATGGAAATAAAATCACCTTTAGAGTAGGTTTATTCATGTCCTGGAATTTGCCAGCAATATTAGGCTCATATGCTTCTTCGCAAAGGTTTGGTCAAAATATCATATGGCATTTTTAGTAAATCACACAGGTATTCTTCAAATTCCCAACCACTTATCATCCAGAAGGCCATAACAGCACAATTTCACTTTGATTTTATTCACCTGCCTTGTTCTCTTCCAACAGTGAAAAATATGATACCGCACGTTCATACAGAGGCCTTATAGGTCTATATCTCACTGTCCTTGAGTCACATATATGGTTTCTAAAGTAACCTATCACTGATGAGGAGTGATGTTGTCGATAAGAGCCATTCCAAGTGAAGATATTTAAGGATCACAGTCCAAACAATAGACTCAGGAACAGTTGGCACTTATTGTCAATAGGCTGTCTTTCATCTGATTATGGCAGTCAGGTGTGTATGATTTATGCACTTAATTGAAGCCCCAATAAAAATACATTTAATTCCACATGTAAAAAAAAAAGAAAAAGAAAAGGAGTTAGTCTTCAAATGTGTTTTCCACTTATTGCAAAGCATATAAGTTTGGGTCATAATAATTATTTTAAAATCTACTGAGCTCTCTAGCTATTCTGACCCCATTTGACCCAACCATGGGTAATCTTATGAGAAAACAGTTTGGACACACTGATCAGAGAGCAAAGAATAACAAAGAGCCAAAAAAACAAACTGAGATTATAGTTTAGTTTATAAACATTTTAAGACTTGAGATGTAAAGTCCTGTCAGGCATACATTTCTTTAAATTTCTATTTATTTTGATATCAATATAAGAATTTGTTTGTATCTTAAAATGATTACTTCATTAGTGCATTTAGTAAAGTTCAAGCTTTACCAAATAGACATTAAAAAGTGTATTTTTGTTATTAATTAAATTAAATTAATTAATTTAATTAAGACATTTGTATTAAGTTTGGACATTTATATTTAATTACGTACTGGTTAGCTGCTTTTCTCTGTAATAGAACTTTGATAAAGGGATCTTTGATCAAACTATGTTATTTACCTGAGGTCCACCCTCTGCAAGCATAACAGAGCAATTCCTTATTCAACTGTGTTGTTTCTGTAAGAGTGGTTTTCCTTCTCTAAGATGCTTTCCCCCAGAGAATCGCTCTCAGAGCCCAATTACAAGTTTCATCATCAATCATCAGTGTTATTTATTCAGTCAAACGAATTTCTAATTAATAACTGATGAGCATTATGGCCTTGTAGACTGGAAAGCTATTAATTATATCCAGCCATGGAGAATTTGCCAGCACAAGAAAGGACTACCTGGTGAATATTCTCCACCATTAGTATGTGGTGAATGTTTACATCATTCTCAAACAAAGCATTTAGCTTGTGCCCACTGGTGGATTATTGTACTATTGAGTGGCATATGCTGGCATTGCAGCAACTACACAACCACTCAAAAATATTTCATAATGTCAAATAGAAAGGCCCAAAATAGATGTTTATTTTACAATGCGAATGTTAATATTGGGTTCCTACTGTATCTTTCAAACTAATTTTTACAGATAGAAAGAGCTGCACTCTACCACATTAAGAGTCAAGGACATGACAAACATTGCTGAGGTGTTTTACTGGATGTGGGCTACCTGAGCCTCCGGCCTTGTGGATAACAGATCATATAAGAGGTGAAATGAGCACAACATTGTGCAGCTGTACTGTGGTCTCACACCATCAGCTCCCTTTCCACCCTGAGCAGCAGCCCATGCCTAGCACAGCAATAATGATGACTTAGAGACTGCTTTCAGACACAGCAACACTTTTTTTTGGCTTATCATCTAAAAAAAAAAAATAAATAAAATAAAATAAAAAATAAATAAAAAGAGAAGAATGACCGAAATGCACTATAGTATAGCAAAGGGCTTAAACATTTCCATTATTTAAAACGGTACACTATGGATGTAGGATTAATATACAATTCAAAGAAAGAACACTTTAAAAAGTGTCAAACTGATGCAACTGTTTAAATGTTTTTTGACTTGCCTGTAGGAGCCTCCCATGCGTACAAATGATATAATACATGCTTATGTGTGCGGAAAACACTGATGGTTACTTTGCTGGATGTGTGCCTAGATTTTGCAGAATGCTTATATACTCAGAATATTAAGGTGAATATGTAGATGGGAGCTTTAATTGAGGAGAACAATCAATACAGAGATTTTCAAGACAGGTACTCGCTCTTTTAAGCAACAGCTACAAACCTCCTTCCTCTCTTAATTGTCAATGCTGTCGTTTCTTCATTTGGTTTTAACCTCAAGCTAGGATTGTGTGCTCCCAGATTATTAATAAAAATAATTGTATGATTTATTTACTGGCACAAATGCAACCTGGATTAATGTGAGTGGCAAGAAGGCAGACAAACATATGATATACAGTCATAAAAAAGTAATCTTTATATTTAGGCAATAAAAACCAGCCAAGCGATTCTTTCATTTAGCCATTGTTACAATTCAGCACAATTTATGCACAATTGTGACACTTTTTTCTTTTCATATGTTTATCTCATCTCCTGCACCAAACAGAGATAGATGGGGTTATGCATGGTTGTATTAGGTATCCTGAGTCAATGTAATAAATGTGTATGACCGTAATGCTGAATCGCACCTCCGTGCTGTAATCACATCTCTCTGATTGAAATAGAGGGATATTGCCAGGCTTGGTATTCACTACCATCACCGAATGCCTGCATAGTTGTGCGTACCTGTGACTGAAGTGCAGACCCCTACTCACTCTACTGTTTTGCCATACTCTCAACTGAGGGTAACAGCCTGGACTATTTTTCTTGTTGATATATGAACCAATAGATGGTGAGAATACAGAGCAGTGCACTTGTTATTCTCTTCATAGCCCTGTCTAGATAAACAATAGGAAGACATTTTTATATTGTGTAGCAATGTACATCGAACTTAAAAGAACTAAAATAGTAAAATTTCAAAAATTATGCAAAATACCAATGCTATAAGATAAACTGTCAGAGCGCTAATAGCTTATTGTACTCCTGTGGCTTTAAGAGGACATAAGGACAGCAATGAAAAGAAAAAAGCTGAAATGTTGCTAATAGTACAGTTTTGCACATTTATTTTAAATAAAATCTGATTTTTTTGTTAATAATTTTTTTCTGTCTTGGGTGAAAGTAAAGACATCACAGTATACTATCATTATGAGAACTTTTAATCTTTGTTGGTCAACAAAGCTAATAACACACACAGACACGCATACACCAGCATTGTACAGATTATTTAATTCATTTTGTTTGGGTATTTTGGGATTTCTGTTTATTTTTATGCATGGTTTCTATGTGGTGCCATGATTGATCTGTAGATATACTTGCTTTTTGCAAGTAACTCTTTTTTTGTCCATTTAAGAGAAATAATATATGGAAGCAATCAAGCTACAGACATTTTGGAAAATCTATTTGAAATCATTTCAGCTTGGCCCTGGCAGTTTGTCTTCAGAGGGAGCGAAGCAAAACATAATTGTCTGCAGTCCAGTAAAACACAGAATAACTGCCACCACACTTGAGTGAGCTTATATCCAGCGACTCTCAGGGCCTCAGGAAGATAGAGCAGTTAATGTTCCCTTTTATTTTAGAGGATGTGTCACTTGTATCTCAGGTTTATACCATGATGCAGCAATTTCGGCCAAACAGATGGATAATGGTGTCAACTAGGGGAGGAAGAAAAAGCTGTGTTTTTATTGAGTTGAAACACAGATTGCTTGTGTTTTAACAGTCTTGACTGCTCTCCTTTTCTTAATCTCCCTGCTCTCAGCAGCATTAAGTTTGATGATTTTTGTTTGAAGGAGCGGTACAGCTCTGTAATAGCCAGAGCTAGGGACACAAATCCAGGGGCCCTGTTTTCTGCTATGCCTCCATAAGCACCGCTGATTTATTGCGCTCTTTATGACAGAAAGGAAAATGATGCGCTGCAGGTATATATCAGCGCAGGGGGAGGAAATTGAACTTAGATATCATCTTGTCAGATGCTTAATGCTCTTCCTCCTGTCACATTCGATAGGGCCAATTTGGAGAATCCTGCGGAGGTAAAAAGAAGACAATTAACAATGACACAGTGGTAATAGATGAAGCCATAAAATGGGGCCGGAGCATTCAGGATGCGTCATATGATTCCTACAAGATATACTAAGCATGTATGCTGGCTTATGCAAACCCCACTATCTTATGTCTCATGTTACAACATGTAGGCAGTGTGTACATTTGTGGGCAGTGCATTGCCTTAGGTAGAATATTTAACCACAAAATGGGTCAAGATAGGAGCATCTGATGCCAACAAACGTTTAATCTTGCATTATAACAGAGCTTGGTAATGGTCCAAATATTTTAACACATATGGGACTTGGATGTGCTAGAAAAATCTATTTTGTCACACTGATTTGTACAGTATGCTTTCAAACAATATTACAGTCAGTCAATAATGAGGAGTACAAAATGTGTTCGCTATTAAAAACCTTTTGAAGAAATGGGTCAAAATCTTTACTATAATTTTTTTGTGTGCATCCAATAAATAGTGATTCAATAGACGCCTTCTTTCTTTAAAGCACTCATGTACATTTGCAGAATTTCAAAGTATATTGTACTTGTATGCATATTGTATATAATACAAAACAATAAGGAACTAATCAGGTTTGTTTAGTGCTATGAGTTCAATTTCAATCCTAATATGGAAGTGAAAATAATGAGGGTCAGAGTCCATGCTCTGACTTGAGACAAAAGCATGAGCCAAAAAGAATAGTATTAAAGATGAACACAGGACATGTGAATGTAGACAGATTGAAAGATCCATCAGCATAGAGAAATCAATGTTATTGTATATCTTTTTTCATCTATGAAGATCTGTGATCCTTCAATATCAAAACAATTTGCTGGAAAATGAGCATACTATTTAATAACTCCAAAGCGAAGAGGGATAAAAGGACTCATGGTTCCTGGACAAGATTGGTGCCCTTTCGGAGGTGAATTTAGCAAGTGTTTATAAACAATGTGGGTGATAAGGTGCTGACATTTCTAAACGTTATGAGTCCTCTTAATATATTTGAAGAGCAAATTTTAATTTGAGCTAAAGCATCATGTTGAATGGGTTTTCTGCTCCAGAGAAGCTTATTGTTCCTGTTTAACAATTTATGACAGGCCCCAGTGAGCCGCGAGAAATGGGAATCAGCTTGCCTAAATGTGGATGTGGTTTAAACGATAAATCCATTCAAATCAACATATTTTTGGCACCTCGTGACCTTTTCGCAAAATGAATTTGTGGCACTCAACTTTGTCTTGTGGCATTTAAAGACCACAGAGCCAAGAAATAATCGCTAGATATCAACTGCTTGAAGAGTGTCTCCTCATTTAGGCCATAGCAGCAGCATATGCCTGTATAACTCTCTAATTCGATTTTAATGCCTCCCAAGGCCACTATTGCACTGTGATCGCTTTGATAATGATGCAGTTGTCATCATCCAATGGTGAACTCTAATATTCAGGGAATGTTAATTGCTTTTGTGACACTCATCTCATTATTTTATATTATTCTCTTATATCCTCCTCAAGGAAAGAGCACATGCTCTGCTGATAGGTGATGCTTAAATGATAAACTCCCAGATGTACAAGTAAAAGTCTAGAGCTGAGAGGAGCAACACCAAGTGTATGTAGTCTTTTGCATAGGCCTGCTTTAGATATCAGTATATAAATATAGATAATGACAAGGTCTTTATTATTATATATATTTTTTTATTACAAGGCAAAGTTTGAAATGTTGTCTATCAAGAGCAGCAAATGGAAAAGCGACATGGAGGCTGCTCTTGTCTGTTTTACTTATTTTCTGCCTCAGCTTTTCATATTCTGTCTGGACCAGTGGTGTTATTTTCCTCAAGGGTTCACAAGGCCACGCTCTTTCATTTCAACAGAAAATTGTTCCCCAGGATTTCAATCTTTGGCTGCTAGATATGACAAAACACAATATCAAGAACACTTATGTTTCTTATTTGCCATTCTTTCAAGGCATAAATAAAAGATCAGTATAAATTTAAGTCAAGTGGAACAGACTGTACATATAAGAAATAAACATTTCAGAGAGCTTGGGACCCTATACAAGCCCCACTGTATTCTTCCATTCGTGACTGAATTACCTCAGCCTCGCTGACCACTGCATCATTTGTCATCCTTGAAAATCAATTAGCTATGTGATAGCACAACACTGATGGGATCACTCTGCTGAATGGACAAACAGGGCCATAGAAGGCCAAAAGTGATGTATTCACTTACAGTAGGTTGTGGGGTTTTTTTGTCTTACACTCCACAAGTATCTTTGTAGCAATGTCTGATATCATTTATAATAGCTGCCAGTAGACTATTACATGAAACATCTTCTGACAGGAAAGAAAAGGCACAGTGACCATAAAGCGTCAAAATAACAGCTCTAGCCAGATCAACATCTCCATTCTATTCTACAAATCCACAAATGTTGCACTTATTGTTCAAAGACTGTAGAATGCATATAAGATGAAGATAAAAATGCTAAAAAGGCAATACATTGTTTCTCTAATTTCAAACATGTACAAGAGTTTTAAAAATTATTTTGTCTTTACTGAAAAAACAAGGCATATCAAAAAGGAAAAAGAAAAAGGCAAATGAGGCAGCAGTGCTATGTGGAATACACATACAGATTTTAAAAGAAAAGGGCATCACAGGTGATGTGTGTAATTACTCCACCTACTCCTGATGAAAATGGTTTATTTGACAAATTAAGAGGTCAGATATTTGTGTTCTGTAAATTCAAAACAAACCAAAATGTAAATTTAAGAATTGTAAAGCTCAAAATAATTTGACTGATAACAAAAGACTGATGGTTCTAGAAAATTGTGTAGAATAAAGGAATGTGTAGTGAGGAGTTTCATTTTAATGATGTGATGATTCTCAAACATTTTGATCTATATCATATTTGCTGGTAAATGTTCAAATGTCCTATTGACAGGCTGCTTTTTTACCCCCCCTCCTCCCATGCCACTGTCAGGGGTCAAGCTGAGATGGAGTGCACTGGAATCAGGTGCTACTGTCCTGCTGACAGTGATGCATTGCCACACTCAGGGGGTCATGTCTCTGTAAACATGCATTATCAAAACCCAAAGACAAATGTGGGAGGATGACCCAAGAGCCAGTGAGTGAGAGTGAGAAACAGAACTGTGTGTGTCTGTCAGTGGGTGTAAGATGGGTAGAGATAGTTCTGTTGTTGCAAATGAAGAGGGTCAAGCAATCAAGCTGGGTTGGGCTTGTGTGTCAGTCCCATTATCTAACACTGTCTGAAATGATCAATGAGATAAAATAAAATGATCACAAGCCAAAATAGGCCAGCTAATGAAAATGGACTGTGTTTTAACATATTCCTTTCAATGTCCTTCCATATCAGGATAGCTAGAACACAGACAGGAAGGAGAGTAAGCAATAAAGCAGCCCACTAACAACCCTAACAACCAATTTCTTTAGAGGACACATGCTTTTTCCTCTCTAGAAATGCAGGTTCAGTTAACTGTTCAGCTGGGCAGAGTGACTGACCCCCTAATCTCTCACAACAAACCACCCATCTTTTAGTCAACATAACATTTCCAGAAGCTATTTGTTGATTATAGTAATAGTTTAGTAATGTAGTTCTAAAGCAACCGTATATACAAATTAGCATATTTAAAAACAATTTTATTGTGAAAAGGTAGGGGAAAAAAAAAAATCCATATGTAATATTTAAATAATTACTATTTATTCTTTACAGAAAACTTAAATAGAAAAGGAACATATAATACTGCTATTCAGACTATTATTAAATAAATAGCTGTGGATGTTTTAATGACTAGCTTGATCTGTGTAAACACAAAACCCGTCTGAATGCAGGTACATAGAAAACTATAAACCAAATGAATACCTTCAAATAAGGCACTGTAATAAAAGGTGTAAACATCTTTAAATATCATTTATCTGAGAAGAGCAGACATTTTGCATTATTGCACATTGTAGAAAATAGGTTCAATGCATTGTCAAACAGTATTCATGAATTTTGCTTTCTGAAAAAAGGCATTATTAAAAGGCATTATTCTCATAAAGGAACTACTCTGTGAATTCATGACAGATGGAAGCACATCCCAAACTAAAAACTTGTAAACTGTCAAAATGTTACTCATTTAATGTAACTGTAACATAAAAACAAACAAACAAAAAAACCCCCATATTTGAACACAAAAAGAACAGGCTTTTAAGCACAATTATTGGCATTTCTTTAAACTTCAGATTACAGTTAAAAGAAACAAACAAAAAAAAAAAAAAACAGTAATGCAAAGATCCAAATTAAGTACTCCCAAACACATTATACATTACAAAAAGAAAAAATTCACACACTTCCAGAAGAACTGGTTACGATTGTAGATATTCTTTATTCCACCTCCATAGCAGATACATCTTGTTCAGAGTCCGGTTTATCAGAAGAGTCAGAGAGAATGGTGTGTGGTTCTAGAGGTCCTGGTTTCTCAGTTTCACTTTCAGCCTGATGCTCACCTGACTTCTCCTCCTTTTCAGGGCCAAAGGACTCGGACTTTTCCTCTGCTGAACAAACTAAAAATGTATGCAGATTAAGACATGCAACATTATGTAACTAAATAAATAATAGTGTGACCTAAATTTAAAGAATATCCTGCTGGTTTAATGATGTAAGCTTTTTGGATATTTTAGCATCAACAGTCTCCATGTTTCCTCAGTAATACAGTAAGTCAATGTTCTGTTAAAATCAATGTTCTCTTAAAAGGACATTCCTTAAAGCAAGACTACAATGGCCAAAAAGCGCAAAACCAAATAAGTCAGAATTTACAATAACAAATACCAAAAAAGTAAATAAGCAATCAAAAACCACAACAATAAAATTATGAACACTAACAAACATTAAAACAAAACTATATACATTTATACAAAACATAAAAAGTACACAGACTCCGAATTGAAGTCTTACCACTGATTGGGCATGATATCTGTCACTCAAGATATGCAGAAAATACAGACGGTTGCTACAGTAGAAAGTCGATTTATGTAAAAAACCAATTCTTACATTTGAAGATGTACTATTAGGCAAGAATTGTTTCAAATGAATGCATAACTCTACACATACAAGAAATTCAGTCACAAACCCTTTCCACTTTTGTTAGTTTGTTTTTGGATTGGCGGTGCTCTCATTTGTTATTTTGTTTTGCACTTCCCAGTCAATGCAGAAGTCCAATCATGTTCCCACCCTTTGTTACCACTTGGTTGTTTCAATTAAAACTCACTTAAGGAAATGATGCTATTCACTTTTTCAATCCAGTGACTTCAAAAAGCACAGAATTAAAAGTTTCTTTTCCTGCTGGACCCTGATGCACAGATGTGTGTATACATGGAACGGCAGAGAGCCAATTAAGATGCAATTTTTAAATCTTAAAGCCTGGGATTAGAAAAGTGTAGTAAAGATAGCAGATCTAGGCAGAGCATTCAAGGCTGTGACTACATCAGGTACCTTGGGAAGACGTGTGTGCACCCTGTTCTGTCTCCAAAGCAACAGCAGATGGTCCTAGGCTTGTCTTGCTTTCACTAAATTCGGGGAGTTGTGGAGCCTGGGGGCGTGTCTTCCGGGCAGGATTCAGGAAGTAGCAATAAGCACATCTGAATGCTGAAACAGCAACCATAACACACTCTGCTGATCCAAATTATCCATGGTCACATTGATATATTATGAAAATAAAGCATGCACTTATGGACACACATATGGGGAAAAAGGAACATAAACAGCCTGTACTTGTTTGCATATTTAATCTGTTACTGCTACTGCATTCAAAAAGCTAAAATTGGATTGCTAGCAAAGGCCCAGTATTTATGAGGTCCATGATATACTGAGCTGCCAAGCATCAGACAGGAAAAAAAACAAAGACACCATGTTTGATGAAGACTGACAAACTGTTCTGTGTTCCTCTAAATCTTACCAACGTATTCAAATTCCTCTTTTAATGCCATGCCGTTATGTGACAAACACTGCTGGCATATTAGGGCGTACCTGCAAAAGAATACAAAAATGGGAATTTATTAAAACCATTCTATTGACAAAACATCTGTCCGCTGTGCAACCACAACAAATAAAGTAAGGGAAAGCCAACATGTTATTCCTTCATGACAAGAGCAATCAATTGCTACTAATATTTGAGGTACAAAATACTGTGTGCATATTTTATACATAAAGCCATAAATATGCTTGGGGAATAACAATTGCTCAATTATGCATGCATGACCATTACACCTTTGACAGGCTAGCATTGCTTTGACAAAGATCAAACTGGTCAGAAATCTCAACCATTAAGAATCCAGATTAGTTTAATAGAATGACATGAAAGATTTCTTGAAATTATCATATACGCAAAGCAACTGCCTGCTCAACTCCCACTGGTGCAAAGTGATTACAAATTATTATGGGGGGGAAAGCATTAAAGGATTATTAAATAAATGTTTATTTATCTAATCTGCAAGAAACTAAAACAGCAGTGACTTTCATGCAAATACATTAGACTGGATTTTAGTTTAAGCAATGATCTTCAGTTATAGTTATATAAGTATATAGTAATATAAGAATAATGAGACCTTTTACAAACAATATCTGTACAGGCTAGCTGCTGAAAATATACAAAACCACCAATTAGATTAAAAGGTCCTCCAGCTAAAAATGTAAATAATTATGTATCAACTGAATCAGTGTTCGGATGGACAAATAATTATTTGTTCTTTGCAATTTCTGTTGCCCATTTCACTGGCTAAAATAATTTGATCTATAGAAACCAGAAATGGTACAGGGCTTTCGGTTTGGTACACATGTGTACTCAATGCAATCCTTTTTACGTGCGGAACAAATCTGAGCTCCCTCAGGAACGTATTAACTGGTGGACCGCTAGTTTGTTTAGTCTCCACCTCACACGGAGTGCATTTTTTATTATTATTAAACTTGAAAAAACACAATGCCAGAGGTATAAAAAAATAGACTAGATTTAGCACAGTTTCACTGTGGTTACTCAATGTAGCCGGAAATAAGATTTGTTTTGCGCATGCATGATAACGCTAAAGAATCCACAGCGCTAGCGTTAGCTGATGACCAGTTTTATGTTCAGCTTCAAGAGTTTCTTTTAAAAGGAGAAAATCGTAACAATTCCACATTTCAAGGTAAATGAAAGAAGGCTGAAAGGAATGAAGACATTTGTTGAAGTATGCGGAAATAGATTAAACAGTTAAATAGATCAAATCTTTATAAAATGTATAAAATTAAATGTAACACACACGCACACACTTATATACACATCTGTATTACCCAATTGTAGTCTAACAAATATAAACTATAAAAAAAATTTTTTTTTTTACATTTATTAGATTTTATTTAATTACATTTCATTTGTGCCAATTTAACTAATTGCTCAATTTAATCAATAAAATTAAAACCTGTATTGCATTAATTTGATTTATTGTTTTTTTTTATATATATTATTTAATTTAACCAATCTCATAGAAGTTTAATCAACCATTAATTTTACAATATCTTTTCAAGGGACAATACTAGAGAAATGAAACTTGGATATATTTCAGAGTAGTGAATGTGCAGCTTTGTAGATCAGTACAGATTTACTGTCCTCTGAAAATAACTCAACAAACAGCCATTATTGTTAAAATAGCTGGCAACAAAAGAGAGCAAGCGATAACAGCTGTACGTCATGTAGCCATGTAAAGCCACTCATGTTATATTGCTCATGTTTTTGTCTGCTTGACAGGACAATACAAATTTGTGTATCTTGTATTAAAGCAGTTAAAATTTGGTGCTGTGAGTACAATTCAGCCATGTTCAACATGGTACCTCACGGCAAGGAAACTTTTTTTTTTTTGAGAATTAGAATTGATGCTCTCCACAAAGATGGGCTACACAGATAACACCCTGAAACTGAGTTACAGTACAGTGGCCAGGGTCATACAGAGGTTTTAAAAGCTGGCTTCAAAAAAACAGATGCAGGAGTGCTGCCAGCATTGCTTTAGAGGTTACAGAAGCAGAAGGTCCGCTTGTAAGTGCTCACTGCAGTTCATTTAGGAAAAGATGGATTTCAACATGTACTGGGACATTCTGAAGCAGAACATGATTCCATCCCTTAAAAAACTAGGCCGAACTGCAATAACAAAAACAAACACACAGCCAAGATGACAACTGCCTTGCTGAGGAAGCTTAAGGTGAAGGTGGTGGAGTGGCCAAGTACTCTATCAATCTGAACTCTATTGAGCAACTGTGGGGGCACCCTCAAGTGGAAGGTGTAAAAGCACCATGTGTATAACTTTCAGCAGCTCTGTAATGTCATCATGGAGGAGTGGAAGAGGATCGCAGCAACATCATGTGGAGCTCTGGTTAATTCCATGCCCAGGAGGATTAAGGCAGTGCTAGAGAACAATGGTGCCCACACTAAATATTGACACTTTGGACACAGTTTTGACATGTTCACTTAGGGTGTACTCATTTTTGTTGCCATCTATTATGACAGTAATGGCTGTATGTTCAGTTATTTTTTAGAAGACAGTAAATCTGTGCTGATATACAAACTGCACATTGGCTTCTCTAAAATATATATAGTTTCATTTCTATAATATTGTCCCTATCTATAGTATCTACACATACACACATAATATGGAAAATTATTGCGACACAAGCCATATGTGGTTCTTTCCAAAGTTTTTATCGCAAAGCTGAGGGCACACATTTGTATATGGTGTTTTTGGATGTAGTAGCATGAAATTTTCCCTTCAATTTAACTAGGAAACCCAAACCTATTCCAGCATGACAATGCCCCTGTGCAAACTGCATGAAGATATGCTTTACATGGGTTGAAGTGGAAGAGCTCCTGCTATTGAGCTCTGACCTCAACACTACTGAACACCTTTGGGATGAATTGAAACACTGACTGCACCAGTCCACAAACGTTTGACCCAAAAACACAGCAAGACGTGATGTACATGTTCACGCCACTTCTCAGTGGCATAAAGTTAAACCTCACTCATTTGTTGTACTGCTCAACCAACCTATGTTGCATTACTAACTGCTTCAATGGGTGTTGTGTAAAATCCCCAGATCTCATTAAAAAAAAAAAAAAAAAAAAAACACATGAGCTGCTGCTCGCATGAAAGCTGCTTTGAGCAAAAGCTTTACGATTCTGTATATTTACCGATTCCGAGGCCCATCACCTACTAAGTACTCAATAAGCTTGTCCAACGCTCCTCTATCTCGAGGGAGGACAGGCCGTGCCAGTGGTGGTCCAGGAGGATGCATTCCTGTGAACACACAAACATGGTTTCTAACAAACAATCAAAGAATACACATGCAGGTCCTTCAGACCATGAACCAGTTTTTAGATAAACCTGCAGTCCTCTGCAGCAAGCAGGTGACCATGATAAATGGATGGCAGCGACAGATTTTAATAATGACTGAGAAATAGTTCTCCCAATAGATAACTGCGAACCTGCTGTGATCCTCATCTCTAATTAATATAATTTAACATGAAGAGTGATCATAGCAAGATGACTGGTCATTTCTACCAGACTTGGCAAAGTCCTGATATCCTGCTGCTTATTAATTTACAAGCATATGGAATCGCTGTGGTGACTCTTTCGTATCAAATTGCTTTTCACTAGCAATTCTTTAGAAAAAAAATGATCTTGCTTGGACTGCTTCACGCTCAATACAGATTAAAATTTTTTTAAATAAAAATGTAAAAGATAGGGATATCTAATATATATCTAATATAAATTTAATATATAAATATTAAATATTATAATATAAAAAAATTATATAATTATAAATATATATATATATATATATATATATATATATATATATATATATATATATATATATATATATATATATATATATATGTACACATTACATTTTGCTGTTAGCAAAGTAATAATCTCTGCAAAATTAGGACAAAATAACAGTGAAGACTAAACTACACTCTAAGTATGAATCTTTTAATCAAGAATAAGAAAATGTGCTTTCTGTTTACAGTATCTAATCGATATTTGAAAATTTTGAACTGATTGCATATATGTAAAAACATTAAACCGCACAATGTACAAAAATGTAGACATTACTAACAAAGAGTAGATAGACTATGCAGATAACAAACCTAATGTATGCCTTGAATAAATCTCCAATAAACTTTATAACCTCTAGAGAATGTTGTGCAAAACCTCAGAAGGTCCTGGAATTCTGATACCAACCAAAGTTTTGTGTATGCATTTTACAATCTGACATTATCAGGAAAATTAAATGAAGCTCTTATACTACTCTATACTACTTTTTTTTCTGCTACTGATACTAACAGCTGCTTATGTGCTGCTACTATGAATCGATAAAACCTTAAATGTTAATAGTGGTAAAGAGAGATTAGTGTAGTCAATCTGAATTAAACTCAGTAACATCAAGCAAAAAACCCTAAAACTTATTCAAAGTATGTTGATGCTGTCCCACAGATGTTTTACAAAAACCTCATGATTTTATTACAAAAAAAAAAAAAAAAGAAGAAAAGAAAGAAAGAACAATAAGTCTCACTGCATCACTTACCAATACCAGAGGTTGGGGAACCTGTGGGGGAAGCATTTCTCCTCAGCAGGTTATGCTGCTGGCCAGAAGTAGACAGGTTTCTTTCTGGAGGCCCACCAGGGGCTGAGATCAGGGCAGGAGCAGCAGTTGTGCCAGTAGGGGGACGTGCTGCTACTACTGGGTTTGGAGTCACAGGAACAGGAGGACGAGGAGTCACATGCCTCTGACGAAGGTCTAAGAATAAAGACCAGCATGTGTGCTCATTGAAGCAGATAATCAAATATTTTTGGCTTACAAACCTAGTACATATACATTTTCCTCTAACCTTGACCTTGCCGTGGAGTTAAAGAAGGTCCAATTGGTGTAGCATCCAGCTCCAACAAAAAGAAAGAACTTAATAAACAATTCTGCAATGATCCCATATACTAGCAGTCAGTCTATACTGACTAATTACTTACAATTTTTTTCTTAGAATCCGGATCAAAACGCTCTAGTATCAGTTTGGCATTTTTGTAGGTTTCAGTCTCCATCACCTGCTCCAGCTGAAAAATATAATGAACCACTCAGTCTACTTAATATAAACAATGATTTCACAAACACACACACACAAAAAAAAAAAATGACCTAGCAATCTAAAACAACCGATTTTAAAAATCTAACTAAAAGAAGGGAAAATTAGAACAATTGAAAAATATATAAATTAGCAAATTAGCAAAAATACAGCGCTAAAGCAATTGCTTAGGGAATTGCTTCTCCTGGCACTTATTACATTTTGTTCTATTTAGCTTCATTTTAAAACCCATCTCAGGAAAGATCAAATAGTGCTAATTATTTAAGATCTAATGAAAAGAATAATTACAAGATCTATTCTGATAATGGGGAGTGTAAAAATCCATCAACTGTAATTATTGAAAGTTATTAGACATGACAGTAGATGACAAGCAATTTCTCAGATTTATTTCCTCCTAGCTCTAAACACTATTAATTTAAAGACAAGCCGTTGGCCAAACATCTTACTAAGTCAAGTCTGTGCAATTAACCGCTGTCTGCATTGATTTTGGATTATTTATTTGAAGGAGGAATTTCTCTCCTTTCTAAGAATATGAGCTCAATAAACGTGCAGAGAAGGGATGCTTCAGCTTTAGCATGGCACTAGCCTACTGTCAAAAGTGAACCTGAATGGCCTACAAGGGCAAAGCCAGCACATTAGCATTTAAGGTTAACGCTCACATTACAGGTGCAAAGATGTCTGACATTTCTGAGAAGGTGTGCACTCTGGTTTGACCTCTCATGAAAGAACTAGATTTTAAGTGTTCTACACTGGTATGACGGTGCAACTTGCCACAAGAGCAGTGGCCTCCCTGACCAAATACACTACAATTATCATCAGAATACAATGTTCAAAAAGAGAAATACTCACTATTTTCTTTTTTTCAGCTTTCAGTTCTTCTAATTTTTCAACTAAAACATTAAAAGAAAAGTTATATTTCAAAACACACACACACACAAGGTCAAAATAAAAAGGGAGACATGCCAAGGTATTTAAAGAATATAATTTCTAAAGATGTGGAAGCACAGAGATCATTTTACCATTTCTTTCTCTCCTTCTTGAATATAAGATAATTAATAGTTTTCTCAGAAGCCATACACTGTGTAAAGAAAATACATATGTTGTTATTTAGTGCAAGAGCAAAATAGGAAGTGGGGAGAAAAAATAATAATAATAATAAAAATAAAAATAAAAAATACTTTAACCAAACTTTCAGTAACCACACAAGCCATTAAGTTAAAAGCTAACAAGTTGTTAGTATAAGATGTAAAATACAGCTATTAATACTCATAAAAGTTCTTCACAAAGAACTGAAGAATGGGGTTAAAAAAAGTATTCAGTTTAAACATATTAACTGTGTTTAAAGATGCCAAATTTGCTACCTAAATTTAGTTTTGATTGGTGTTTGTGAAAATATCTGTGGCTGTGGACACAGGATGCTAACTATGGTTTAAATGTTTTACTTTATGTAACCACTCTTACAATGTACTCTTGACCAAATCATACTAGCTAAAAGGAAATAGTAGAAACCAAACCCATCAGCTGATTAAAAATCCCATATCCATTTCTTCTGCAGTTTATTGTAAATGTAAAAAAGCAGTTGTAACTATTAAGCATCTAAATGTAAAATTAAGACTGACAATAGCCATGAAATTTAAAACACATTTATTTATTTTTTTAAAGAAATAGAACATTTATTTACATAAAAAAAACATTGAAAAGAATACTTACAGAAGTGGAAATATTAGAAAGGGTGAGGCCACTATCAGTTTCCCCATTAGCGGTTCAGGGATATACCACATATATACAACTATGCAGGCTGACAGGTACAGAAGGGTTGAATATAAAAGTATTCTGTAAACCCATAACTTCAGCTGTTTCTGGTTTTTTTCTCTGTGCTCCTCGAGGGTTTGTATATTCTATAAAAGGGAAAAATTGTGTAAATGGCAATGTATAATATCAATAATAAAAATAACAACATTATTACAGCAATATACAGCATCTAAGAACAATAGAACCTCAGCACTGTCTAGTTACAATCTAGCCTAGTCTCTTTGCAAAATGGTCAATAATTCATGGCACACCTGGATAGCCAGGTCTGTCCCTAAAGAACTCATAGGAGATCTAGAGCTACATCGGGATTTCTGTAAAGCTGATTTGTAAAAATACAACTTTAAAAGCTCTATGCAAATAAAAATGACATGAAGTGAATGCTTTGAATTGAATTCATATACATATTTAAGTGATATGTATATGGACAAATATGAAAAATATTAAGGCCACAATATGAAATCTCTAATCATAGATGTGCGTGAGATTACAGCTGCACGTGTACGAGTATAATATTGCTTTTAAACAACAATTATTGAGTAACTGACATTTCTGACACGATATGGTCAGTAAGTGATATTCTGACCATAGTAAGTAGTTTTAAAATAACCTCATTCCATAAATATCAAATAAAGGTCTCAAAGAACATGAGCCAAAGGGGTGGTCTAAAGAGAGCAAAAGACAAATACGGCAACACGTGTGTTTCAGTCTAATAATAACTGCAAATCGGATTCTGCAAATGGCTTCTGTAGTCAACTGTATTGTGCTACGAGTTTAAAAACTACATAAAAAAATGTGTTATGCCAATTTTGGCTGTTATTCGCATAATCCAAAAGGATAAAATTAGGTATCAATGAGATTGTGTGTCAGTAACAATAATGAGCTCCATGTGTTTAGAGGGAAATCACTTCTCACCTTATCCAGCCCCTCTAAAACCTCTACAGTCGTTGGCTTGGTCTGAAAGACAAATCAGGCTATTACGCTAAACACATTGACATGTGAAAGGAAATCATACATTTTGAGCTAAATGGTATTTCTGAGCATTTAATTTGCTTTACAAGTCAGTTATGTGCTCACTGGGTAGATCTTTTACATTTCATACAGACATTCTGTATGTTTACTAGGTACAGGATACATTTTCCAGCAAGCTTAAAACGCCCTAAATATTAAGTGAACTTAACAATAAAGAACTTGGGATGCATCTAAATGGCATTTGTTATAATCAAATGAAATATAGTAAGGTTTCACAGTAAGGTACATACCCTCCAACGAGAAAACAAAGCTCCCATCTTGAGGAGCAAATTCACACTTCTCTCTGGTTGCAATCCTGTTAAACAGCTGAAACACTTTCCCACCTTGCAAAAAGAGCAGAAGTTACAAGTTGGTGCTTCAGTCTGAACAATGCACACATTATCTAACCTGAAGAGAAGCTTACAGAAGGGCACTATTACACAAGGACTCTGTTAGAAACAAATACAAGTCTGTCACTAATCACTTTAGACATGTTTAAAGCAATTTATTGTTAACGTTTTCGAATCTCAAAATACCAGTGTAATGAGGAGCCGCCTGACAACCTGATAGCCCTCTCTATTTTAAACTTCGGGCCACACAAGTGATTAATAAGCCGCTTAAAGGTCGGTGTCGCTAAGTTTACACAACATCTACAAGAACATCCAGGAACCAGGGCTGCCTAGTCAATCAGGACATGCACAGACGGTCAAATAAACCAGCTGTATAGAGTAAAACAACATGTTAAAACCAGCAAGAAAGTGAACTCCGCTTTCTAGGTGTACTGGTGTACACGTAGCTCTACTGAAGATCTGTCTCTCACTGTTCATTCAGTCATTCACCTACTGTTCTAAAACAAAAACCTAAGCTGTTACACAAGATCAACTCGTGTGGGTGGGGATTTAAACACAAACAAAATAAACATCCCATTTGATTAAAGTTACGTTTTTTAAAGTTTTGACCAAAATGCGCATTAAAAGAGCATCAAATAAAACACTTTACAGAATGTACACATGTATTAAAGCTCAATGTTTTTAAATCTGCTAAATCATCTATCATAATTATATTTATTCTCAGTTAAGAACACAGAGTAACTTTGTCTGAGCTCAAACTCAATACACTAGCCGAGCTAAACTAGGAACTCGACTAGTAGATACAAAGTAGTATAACGGCGATAAACTTTACAGAACTGCAACAACGCGCTCAATTCTGCCGTGTGTCCATGCATAAAACTAATTAAAAGGAGAAAATGATTTGATACTTTACCGGACAAAAACCAAGCGAAGGGGTGTAGAGTAACTTGTTTAATAAACGTCATCAGTTACCCATAACTCCCTGCGCTAGGCTTCTGCGGCGTTTTGGGCTGTCACGTGATGTTAACTTTCACAGAGGGCGGGAAACGTGGTGTCGGTTTAAAGCTATTTCCTTATGTGTGATTGCAGCTAAAGTGTGGGGAAGTTTCTTAAAAATGAAACAACCAGAATTATTGTGTCAGAAAAGAACCACAATGTAGTATAGTATTCTTCTTCTTCTTTCAGTTGCTCCCATTAGGGGTCGCCACAGCGGATCATCCGTCTCCATACCACCATACTACCCTGTCCTCCACATCTGCCTCTTTCACCCAACTACCTGCATATCTTCTCTCACTAAATCCATAAACCTGCTCTATGGCCTTCCTCTTTTCCTCCTACCTGGTGGCTCCATCCTCAGCATCCTTCTACCAATATAACTCATGTCCCTCCTCTGCACATGTCCAAACCATCTCAATCTCGCCTCCCTCACTATGTCACCAAAACATCCTACATGGGCTGTCCCTCTAATAAACTCATTTCTAATCTTGTCCATCCTCGTCACTCCCAACGAAAACCTTAGCAACTTTAGTTCTGCTACCTCCAGCTCCACCTCCTGTCTTTTACTCAATGCCACTGTCTCTAAACCATACATCTTGCAGATACCCTACTATCACAAATCAACAATATAGTATATTATATAGAATATTATAGTATAGAATATATTGTATTATAGTGTATAGTGAAGTGTAGTATTATATATAGTGTAGTATATAGTATAGTATATTATAGAATAGTATAGTTTATAGTGTATAGTATAATTTAGTATAGTAGTATAATATGATGTTTTTGAACTGCTGTTAAAAACATCTGCCAAACCACAGGCTGACAAACCTAGTCAAACTGGCAGTCCATCTTTGTCAGATAATACAGTATCTCACAAAAGTGAGTAGACCCCTCACATTTCAGCAACCATTTTAGTATATCTTCTCAAGTGACTATACAACAGAAATTAAACTTGGATACATTTTAAAATAGTCAACGTGCAGTTTGTATAGTAGTAAAGATTTACTGTCCTAAAATTAACTCAACTCATCAATTATTGTCAAAATAGCTGGCAACAAAAGTGAGTACACCCTAAGTGATAACAGCTGTACATCGGTTGGCCATGCAAAGCCACATGTCAAAGTCATCATGTTTATGTTTGTGTCTGCTTGACATGACCATACAAATTTGTGTATATTGCATTAGAGCAGTTAACATTTAGTCTTTTGAGTACAATTGTCTAATACTGACCACTGGATGTGTAATATGGCACCTCATGGCAAAGAACTGTCTGAGGATTTGAAAATTTGAATTGAACCTGAGTTACAGTACAGTGGCAAGGGAAACATGTATTCCAACATGTACTGTGATATTCTGAAGCAGAACATAATTCCCCCTTTCAGAAACTGGGCCACACGGCAGTTTTTCAACATAATAATGACCCCAAACACACTGCCAAGATGACAACTGCCTTGCTGAGGAAACTAAAGGTGAAGATGATGAAGTGGCCAAGTATGTCTCCAGACCTTAACTCTAGTGAGCACCTGTGGGGCACCCTCAATTGGAAGTTGGAAGTTTCTAACATCCAGCAGCTCTGTGATGTCAGAAAGAGGATCCCAGCAACAACCTGTGCAGCTCTGGTGGATTCCATGCCCAGAAGGATTAAGGCAGTGTCAGATAACAATGGTGCTCACACAAAATATTGACACTTTGGACACACTTTTGACATGTTCACTTAGGGTGTACACACTTTTGTTGCCACTATTTTGGCAATAATGCTTGCTATGTTTAGTTATTTTAAGAGGACAGTAAATCTATATTGCTATACAAGCTTCACATTGACTACTCTAAAATATATCCAAGTTTAATTTTTATAGTACTGTCCCTTGACAATATATACTAAAATGGTTGCTGAAATGTAAAGGGTTTTTGTGAGATACAGTAGATGCTGTTAGAAAGAAAACAGTTATTGAATGTTTAAAAAAATACTTTTAAATTATTAGCAAAGTTATTTTATTAAAAAAACATTTGGCAATTATAAACAAAAACATTTGGCAATTATAAAATTTTATTTATTGATCAAATCTGTCAGTTAATTAATAAGAAAGCTGGAAAATATATCACCTCCTATCAAATTGGCTAGTAGTTCAACCAACATTTTTCTGGCACACAATACCTTGTTCTGCTAAACACTCTTTCTCTTACATAAAATTAATTGTGCAGTGTGAGGAGTGTCTTGTGAGAAATATATGTCATATGTCAGCTCATATATGTAGATGCCACAATGCTGGTGCTGAAAGAAGTCCATCTACATGGTGACTGGCAGAAGCCACAACCAATCAGAATGGAGTGTGAGAGCAAATGAGAAGGTAAGAATGTCAACAAACAAACACAAATGAAAAAATAGTAAAAGAGTCAATATTGTTAGTTGCTAACAAATATTTTAAAAAGAAAATGGATTCAGGTGTAGTGGCTTTTTTCTGTCTTGTTGAGGCATTTATTTGTTACCTGCTATATTGGAACGCTATATAACTTTTTAATATTATTTTCAAAATTGTGTTTGTCTAACATTGCAGCATAAGTTGGCTATTGGATAACCAAATTGTTCTGGTGTGTTTTTTCTGTACAATGTACATTCAAAAAATTATGTGTACTGTAATATAATTAAATGTAATAAAAGTGATTAATTGTGAAATCAAGGTTTTCTTTTTATTAGATAGCATACTAACAGCCATCAGATTAATTCTCATAGTGAAGAAGGTACATTACAATGTTTTATTTCTCTTTTCAGTGATCAAAATATTTGCCACCATGTACTAAGAATATTTGTAATCCACAGACTGTCTTGTCACATTAACACCTAACTAGTCATTATTTGCAAGATAAGAATTGCAATTTTAGTTGACCGAACCATCTGCATGGTGTAGTAGTATTTCTTAATCATGCTGTGCACTCAAATATGTAGACCACTAAGAACATCTTAGCAAGGATGAAACTCATGACATCTCTTTAGATCTATGCTGAAGCTGGAATCCTGTGGATTGTTAGTGACGCTAGCATATATAAGAAGGCTGCTGTCTTGAAATCTGTTTATTCAGTGACCACAGCACTGCTGTGCTACATACACATCGACAAACCTGAGATTTCAAAACTTGCCTGGGGTTTTAAATTATTTTGTGTGCATTTAGAAAAAAACTTGATTTGTGATAGTATCTGCAAGAGTGTAAGGAAAAGTTTATAGGACTGTGGTGAGACCTGCTATGTTGTATGGTTTAGAGACAGTGGCATTGATTTGAAGACACAAAGTAGAGCTGGAGGTAGAGATGTTGTGATTTTCATTGGGAGTGACGAGGATGGACAGCATTAGAAATGAGTTTATTAGAGGAACAGTGCATGTAGGACGTTTTGGAGACAAAGTGAGAGAGGTGCGATTGAGATGGTTTGGACATGTGTAGAGAAGGGACATGGGGTATATCAGTAGAAGAAAAAGAGGAAGGCCAAGGAGGAGGTTTATGGATGTGGTGTTGGAAGACATGCAGGTAGTTGGTTTAAAAGAGGCACATGTGGGGACGGAAGATCCACTGTGGCAACCCCTAATGGGAGCAGCCAATAGAAGAAGAAGAAGAAGAAGAAGAAGAAGAAGAAGAGAAGAAGAAGAAGAAGAAGAAGAAGAAGAAGACATTTAGAAAGAAGATAATTTAGCAGTTTTTATAGTATTCAGCTGCAGAAGAGTAATGATCAATAATCATATTATGCACTGTCACTCAGAAAAGGACATGCTCCCTTTTAAGTCTGGTTCCACTCAAGAGTTCTTTCCCACACCTTTTCACCTGTCTTGCTTTTCAGAAATCAAACATCTATATCTGGATCTTTTAGCTGCGTTACTGTTTCTATTATTAGAACCACTATACAAATAACAATGTTGAGCTGAACTGAAAATAATTATGGCATTAATCATTAACCCATGGAACCCATCTGACAGCTTTTTGCCCCCAAAGCAATATGCATGTTATTATCAGAATTATTATAATAAATCATGACTTCTTACCCTAAATACTCATCATGGTTGTGGTGGTTATATAATTGGAGTATTAAAAGTACCCTTTGTTATGGTGGCACTGCTGGTGGTTCTGTTGGTCAAGTGAAGGTGTGGCAGACACGTGATAGTGTTTTTACACTTCAAATACATACTTATGTACTATTTTTCTACCTTGAGTAACAAAAGAATTACTTCATAGTAGTGCTATAATCTCTCAGGTGTGTTAGTTATTTAATTTTTATGTTTTCATGTATACAAACAGACACCAAAATGTTCAGAATAATGTTGCAAAAAAAACTAATATCCACAAAATAATTTAACAGTGCCATTCAAAGAAAATATAACCATAGGAAAATATATTTGTATATAGAACAATAAATCAACATATCACAAATACCATAATTTCAGTGCCATTCAATGTTTACACACAAACAAAATTAATAATATCAGACAATGTGCATAATAAATAATAGATTTTCCATTTGCAAGTTTTTTTCCTTTCTTTCTTTCTTTCTTTCTTTCTTTCTTTCTTTCTTTCTTTCTTTCTTTCTTTCTTTCTTTCTTTCTTTCTTTCTTTTTTTGTATAAACAAACTGTTGGTTGGATTGGGAATAGAAGGTAACATTTCTGTGTTTCACAGCATGCCATCATATTTAGAAAATAATATCTTTATTGTGTTCTGTCTGTTTTTTTCTATTTAATTTATTTATTTAGAGATTTTGTTAGTAAGTGTTGTGTAATTGTTTTTGTTTACATACATTACCTTGTGCTCCTAAGAATAGTTACTAATTGGAAAGAGGAGTGTATTGATGTGGGAGCATTTGTTGAATAAATCAGTTGACTAGTAGAAATTATGTTCAGTCAATCTAATTTCTGACAACTGGTACTCTGCTGCTGGATGGCATATCTGTGTTATCTCCTGAGCTCAGGAAACCTCATGTCTACATAGGATTCTTCTGGGTTGAGGATTTATCTCTGCAAAGAAAAAGTGGTGGTTAAGATGACATCAGGTTTTTTTAGATGTAAGAAATATAGTACATTCTATATAAGATTTATGTAGGCAAAGACAATTTTCATTTTAGAAATGTAAATAATTATATATACTGTATATATTCACTTTTTTCTTTTTTTTTAATAAAGTTTGTTTTTATATTTTATACATTACAATCAAAATGATTAAAATGATGAATATTAACACTGTTTACTACTACCATCTTTAAAACATGTTATAGTTGTAAAGCCTTAGACATTAAAGGCAACACTAAACCAAAAATTTTGAAAACAATCCATTCATATTGCTAAAAATAAATCAGTTTAAAATGCAAACATGTGTGCCTAAAATTTAATATGCAAACAGTTCAAGTACAAGTATTAGTTTGTTTTGTTTTTGCTATATTTATGAGAAATGAAATTCACTGTATTTAAGTAAGTATGTATTTAAGACATAACAAATAAAAAAATTAAATATGAGGAACATAAAATATGTGCACAATGTCTTGAATGAATTTACCATTAAGTTTTCATATTTATGCAAAATGTTTATGTTCTTATATGACATTATATACTATTTATTTGTCATTCTGTACAAGTTGTTGCATATACTTTTATTTATGCATAAAGTAAAGGCATTTGCAAGTTCATAGGGCAAGCTGTGACTAAAATAAGAAAAAAAAAACAAGAATTTTTATCAGAGATTATCACAACCATTAAATATCTCTTTGAATCTATTTATGAAGCCTGCCATGAAAAGAAATGACAGAATATTGCACGAGAACTGACATGTGTAATAATTCAAGTTAATGTCCAGTCAGGACTGAGGTTTTAAGTGATCACATTTCTTCTGGCTCTTGTCAATGAGCATGGGCACCCATTCTTATACCATATAAAGATGGAAAGTACACATACCATGTGTTAGATTCATTTTGTTCATTCTGCAATTAACCGTCAAGTTATTTAATAAATATAATATGCATTAATAAGACAAAATTGACAAAAATAATTAGATTTGATACTTTTAAAGTATCATACTTTCAAAGTAAGAGTTATTAATTAGATTATTTCTATTTTAGGCTATCATAACATAGCTTAGTGGTAATATTTATCAGCTAACTGGTTTGCACCCTAATGTAAATGTAGCTGTTTCATAAGAACATAACTTTAGAATCACTATCTTATTATGGTTTATATATTTCTTTTGAGTGTAACCAATGGTAATGTGGGCTAAATGTTGAGTTCAGCCACTCTGAAAGTGTCTAAGAATAGTGTCTGGTTCAGGTATACACAATATACATCAGCACACAATGTTCATCAGCACCATGGACAGTTACATGTTTGCTACTGTACACACTATATAAAATGATTAGCATTATATTATCATCTTGCCCCAGGACACTCTATGATATAGTTCCAATCACGATGGTATGGTTTGATTTTAGCTCATATTAATGTTTTTTAACTAAACATTTGCACATTACATTTAAGGTTAAAGGCTGTGTTTGTGGTAGTGGCATGTCAGTGGGGACATAATACCTTCCCCAGGAAGATTTTGTATTCTAGTCTTAATCTGTATCTCATGGCTTGATTAGCTGGCACACAATATAAAGAATAAAATGTCCACAAATTTAAACAACATCTGCCTCACCAGAAAATTATCCTCTGTGGGATGGAGTTGCAAGTGGAGACTTTACAGCTGAAACCCTAGGCTACTCTTTGTGCTACATTGTATCACTGGGTCATAATGAAAATGAAGTACAAATTTTCATTCCACTAAATTATCACTAACTCATCAAAATCAGACCTTATCAAAAATGTATTTAACTTTTAAGATCTGGTAGTTTCCATTCAATTCTACAGTTAAGTGGGCTGAACCATTTTTCTCTTAGCATATAAGGCTATGAAATGTTATTCATGCAGTGGCATTTGACATTTCAGAGACATGGTTGTTCTTGAGATGTACACTGGTGGCCCTGTTAACTCTGATGGCCAGATTTTTGTATATTTGTACAACTGGCTCTTTTTCTCTGATACCCTGGCAAGCAACATTTTTCTGCCCAAGATCATTTAACCTATTTTTGTTAAATAATCTCTGAACCTCAGAATTACATTACTTTTAACCTGCCATGTGTACGCTATAGATCATGAATTTATGGCTGGAAATCCATATGCCTGAAAACTATCTCGTACTTATTAGCATAATTTGGAGGCTTTGTGAAGTCACTGCTGCTATGTGAGCATTACTGTTTACCCTTTTCAGGTTCTTCTTCAAATTGTTATTCCTTCTAGTAGCACGAATGCAGAGATAAAAGATTTAAGCGCAGTGGTTTGAATTTTCTGGTTGATTTGGGACAAGATTGAACAACTATTGTAGAATAGAAAGCTAGATGCACATGTATATATAGATTTATGAACATTAGAAAGACCCTAAATTTTCAGTCAAGGGCTACTACATGACAGTGATATTCATTGAAAATTCTAGATTCGTCAATGTCGAAAGGTCGCAAGCAAGCATGTGCATGTGCACGAGAAAATATCCACAGCCTTGACGTTTCCGGTGTTCACTGTAATAAGTTTAATGCAATGAAGTTAAATTAATTTAAATAAAAAAATTATTAGCGCTTTAAACAACTGACGCCACAAACAACTTACAGAGATCCGGATATAGAATCCCTTGTAAAATACATATATTTTCAAAAAACTACTAATCGGGCATAAACATGTTAATCTGACATTATTGGGTTTTTTTTATATTGTGACAGAATCAGAAACATTGCTAAGCAAAGCTATCTTGGAATCTTTTTTTTCCAAATAATACAGCAGAAGTGACTGACGGCTAACCAGTGGCGATAAAACGCAACATTCGCGATATTCTATCTTGCATTTTAACTATAACTCTTACATAATCAAATAAACGTTTTTTCTAGATTTAATTTGGAATAAAGCCTATTGTTTTAATTGTTTTTATTTTACAGCTTGTGAAGACAATTGACAGACTTTGCGTTGTTCGTTTCTATAACACCTTCAAACTGAAATGTATACCAAGCATGTATGTATGTAGGTATGTATAACAAACAGGTATTAGTCGACTTTGTGTGATGCAGTTATGCCGTTAGGTTTACTCATTTGCCATCACTAGATTTACCGCATAAAAAATACAACTTAGCATTATGTGTAGTCCTAAAAAATGTTGCAATCTCGTTTTGTTTTTTAATAGAAATTTCTCATTTAAATTAAACCAAATATGACACCCTCAGTTTACAGAGAAGAATGTGACAATGTAGTTAGTAATGTTATAGAATGTGACAGATATGTAGTAATGTTATACCATTGTTAAACAAATCGTGTGAAATTATCCATTATCGCCCGATTACTTAATTTGTGCCTACTTTCTTTTTACATTCTTGAAAAAGCTTGTTTTCTTAACATAATTTGATATCGATTGTACTTATTCATATCAATTGTAATAAAATACTCAAAAACAATATCACCTTTTTATTGTACGCATGTTTTTAATGCAATTTACTACATTGTTATTTAATATTGCAATATATAACATATTCCCCTC
Organism: Silurus meridionalis; assembly: GCF_014805685.1. Lineage (NCBI taxonomy): Eukaryota > Metazoa > Chordata > Actinopteri > Siluriformes > Siluridae > Silurus > Silurus meridionalis. The sequence goes on from NC_060886.1 coordinate 18,782,441, forward strand.
AAATGCGTCGTGTAACTGAAACTTTGTACCCTTAATGTAAACTCGAACATATATAAACGAGTAACCCATTCAATATTCACTGTGCACTTCGGTGTTATAGAAGTTCTCCACAGCGTGGTGTTGCAGTGGCAGATACGACCACCTCCCACCGTCTGCGGCTTTTTATTTTTTTTATTTTGTATAACTGTAATTGAATTTTCTGTGTTCACACGTATATATATATATATATATATATATATATATATATATATATATATATATATATATATAGAGAGAGAGAGAGAGAGAGAGAGAGAGAGAGAGAGAGAGAGAGAGAATGTACACCAAGCTACATGAGTTAGCTAAGTTAGCCATTGTATCTCTTTTAAACATACGGAATATTCTTTACAACTGTGTTAATTCTATTGTCTTGCTGCGTGTGTTTCTATTGTACAAGACTCTAATTCATTTCTTAAATCTATTTACTGTCATGCGATTGTTTGAGCACCGAATACCGACTTTTCACCAAATACTGACTGGGCGGAGCCAACAGACTACTGACAACTCGGTCTACACGTTGTATATAAAGACTGTCGGGTAACACTCATAACGTACGCCCTTTTTGCTATTAACTACGATTCGTCCCCTGTTGTACCACCAGCTGTGAATAGTAAATATACGTTGTAGGTACAGACTCTAATCTAAGTGAAGACGAACCAATAATAACTACAAAGTAACCGTAATAACTACAGTCTGCTTGATATATGAGCTCTGAGAGGGGTGATTCATCCCACAAACATGGTCTTCGGTGAGGTGTCATTAGAGCTAAAGGGATTCGTAAGCAGCCGTCAGATGAGCGTTAATTCGTGAGGAGGCGCCTGCTGCTTTGACCTGACCTCGTCTGTGCACTCGCTCCTGCTGTTCTGCATGATCAATTCGCTCAGAGCAGTTTATCACACCTCGCCCTAGCTTCATTCCGTCTAATTAAAACAATTCTCAATTACTGTTGCGACAAAATGTGTTTATCTTTAGGCGCTCTTGCTCTCAGGTCGTTATTTGTCTAAATTGCAGTGCGTGCCGTGAAAAGGTTTAATCTTGAAAAAGTTGTGGAAGCTTCAAAAAATGCGTGTGTTGGTGGTCCATGAAGCAGTTCACTTTCGGTTCATTTCCTAATTTCTATGAAAACCACTTGAGGGCAAGTTATCGCAGTCAAAAACCAGAAGGTCATAATATGAATTACTATTAATTACGCTGCCTAATGTTATGCAACATTGGCAAAGTAAATACAATATCTAGAAACTGGGTTCCCAGCACGTTATTATTACGCCAAAATAAAAATGAAACTAAATCTTATTTACTGCCCAAAATGGATCTCTGGCGTCCTCATTTTCCGTGCTAATATTTGAAAACGAAATGTGTTAAAAATGCATCTGAATTGTTGTGACGCTTATAAACATTACTGACTCCTGGATTCCATGTGTGCCAGCCGACCTAGCGGACTTCCGTTTTGGCGCACTATACTGGCATGACATTAAAGACGATGACGGCAATTTTCAAGGATAATTGATAACATGTTTAAATGCATATGCATGAAAGCGGGGTTTACGAGACCGACTCTACATGCTTATGTAATTGATTGAGGGGATGGCCTTCTATTCTGAAAGTTTTTGAGATGTAGCAAAACGCGCAACTTGCAAATAGCCCAGCTTGTGTCTGAATTAATACCCCATTCATCATCATTATAGCCTGATGAGCTAATTTAACCATTTTATTCTGTCTTAATGAACTATGGTTAAATTAATGAAAGTAACATTTAAACATGGAAGTACATGAACCAACTTGATTTGAAAGCTACTTAAAAAAAAAACAACATATGGACAGTTTGCAAATACGAAGTGAATGCTACTGCAAATCCATCCCTTGTTCAAATTTAATAAGTGACATTTAAATCTTTGAAATAATCTCAATGACACCAAATGTAAACATCTATTACATTTTCATGAATTATGTTATGTAGGTAGATCATTTGCATAGCTTTTATTTTATTTCTCCTTCTGACGTTAATCCACCTTAAAGCGCCGGAGTCGTTTGGCCCCGTGTGCTCCCTGTAGTTTTGGTTTTTGTCCTCCTTGCAGCTGCTGTCACCTCGCATTACTCGCAGTCAGCTAAATGAAACATTATTCTAAACATATGCATCGTAATCAGTTCGGTCACACTTACAAGAACACGCGTTAATAAGGCAATCAATCACTGTGGAACAAGCGAGTTGTTCTGCAGCAGCTCATAAACAGTGTGTAATGAAGAATTGGAGGTTAGAATGACACGCGCTGATCAGATAATCAATGTCAAAGACGCGATGAATGTCAGTAAATGTAGTTTTCACGTCGTTTCTATAAAATCTTCAATTTACAACAAGCAGTTCAATTACCCAGAAAATACAGTCAATTAAATAGGGGTGATTGGACAGTAGGGGGAGGATCATCGATCTTTGCATTTCTATCTCGGCAGTGGACATTTAATTTAGGTTTCCTATTAGCACCGAAATAAAGAAAATATAAAATATATTAAACAACCCGCAGATGTATCTTCTTGTCAAAAGCAATTCGGTTAAGGTGACAGACATTTTTTTTTTTTACATTTTATGATGAATTTTTTTTTTTAGTCTTTGCACACTGGATACAAAACTAATCGTGCAATTGTGGCCAGTGTTTTTCTGCCCTCTGTCTTCTTCCTTTTAGCTCTCCATCTATCTCAGTGCCTTTGTTGGATGGGTTGTAACCCCTGCTGGAGTAAAGAGCATGAAGAACCACGGCAATACATCACATCCAAACCTGAGTCTAATCCTATTTCTTTAATGGGGACGTTATAAAAAACTTATCTCAAAATCCCCTTGGGGTGCTCTAGTATATATTTAACCGAGTTGCAATTAACGACAGTATCAGCTTGAACCATTTAGAGGTAATGTAAACATAATGGTAAATTATAGGGTCGAAATGACCTGCGATCTCACTCTTCATATTCCCTACAGTTTTGGCGTCGGTTTAATTAATATTCTCTCATTTTGCAAAGTGAAAAAAAATTGTCGAGGTATAAAATAGTAGAAACATCGCGCCCTTCAACGCTGTAAGGTAACTATCGAAATATAGATTTTAAAAAGCACTGTGAAAATAATGGTTCCGTTTCGTCATACTACCATCTTCAGATATAGAGAGAAATGTGAAAATTCTTATTTAAATGTAGTTTTATTCTTATAAGATCGACCCATATACATATGATCCAGTAATTTAAGACAGAATGCAAAGAAACGGAATATTTAATCAGTTTACGTGCGGAATAAAATTAATTCATTTTTATTATTTTGATAGCTGCAACTTTTCCGATTTATTTCCAAATGACAAACTGCGAAACAAGCAATATTTAATTTTTAAATATTTATTTCCCCAAGAACAAACACCATCAATAAATAACATATTTTACATTTTATATTGCACATATTTCTCAAGTGAAAATATGAAAAATCATACAGTTGGTAATATTTAAAATACAGAAACATAATTTAAAGAGTCATGAATCACAGCGATCCTGGGGAGAAGGGCAAAACACAGGATTTCTTTTACTCTCATTTATTGAACAAACTGTTTCTATAGCGAGAACCAACCCTTCGAATCCTCTACTAGTGTATAAAACCCTTTTCACATTCGAAACTTTATCAGCAATGTTATATGAATTATGTACAATGACCATTTGGTAAGTGTCCTGCATTTCTGTATTCTGTCTTGGATGTCTTGTTATTTATTTTAAACTCTCGTATCGACGTCACATGTGTGTAGAGCACCTAAGACAAACTCAAACATTCGATCCAAACTCAATTTAATTCAGTCACTTGAATAGATGTCTAACTCATTGAAATAAATAAATAAATAAATACAACGCTGAAAGTTATTTTCACGTAACTGTCGGTATTTTGGTTTAATTCATCAGAACTGGAGTATGCATGTTATGACAAAATATCTCACCATTCATAACTGGCTATACAAATGATGTTTTGCGTTTGTTAAAATGCTGTTGTCTAACGGGCAAAATGTTATCTAGGTGACAAAAAAAATATGCATGCAGACAGAAATGCATGAGCAATTTGTCTAAAGTTTGGGGCTTGTGCGGATAATCCCGTTACAATGTGATTGAAGAGTCTCTGTTGGGAGCATTATGGAAATATCGGTTCGTATTTAATGAGGCTGCTCGCATCAGCGGAACACAGCTGAGAGAAAATTCTACCCACGACGACTAAAGCTCCAATAAGGAGACTGGAAATAGGACTCGACGGAAGGGGAGCTTTTAAAAAAAAAAATCTTCAGATAACGAATGCCACGTTCGTTACTGTACAATATGCACCAATAACAATGTCTGAAGCACAAGGTCCTTTATCTGCTTCGTCTAATGACTTCCCACAGCGGGTTGTTATGATGTGACATCGGGTCTCAGAACAGGGAACTTCCTTACATTTTCGCTTTCAAAGGAGCTCCATCAAGGTGCATGATTGGCAATTTTCGTTATAATCTGCACATTATTAACAGAAGAATTGACACTGTGGAAGCAGTGTAAAGTCTCAGCGCCTATAGCTCCTTCGAATTAAGGGAGTCCCTGAACGGCATCGTCATCATCCTCATCTTTGTACCTCAGTAGACACTAAAAGTTGTATATGCACCGTATTTTTTTTTTCTTTAGAGCACAAAAGAGGTGCGTATTGTCATTATATTGATGACAAAAATAGGGGAAAACTAAGTACTGTGGTGGTGGTGGGGGGTATCTCATGGAAACTGGATCATACATCTGTTATATATTTAGCCATGTATTTTTCACGATACCGAATCTTTATTTTTATGTTTTTTTATTTGCATGTGGCGCTGGTTCCGGATATGTTTTTTTTTTTAAAACATATTTGTATTTTTATAGATTGGACAATGGTTCTGCTTGGAATGGCTTTGAAAAAAGTTCTTAGTAGTTTAAATGCGCTAACAACACGATGTAGATCAAAAGTAGCTTTCGTTACATGTTCAAGTGTCAAGTTATCTATTGAGGGCGCTTTCCTCTCTCTGGTCTGGTGAGGGCACGGCGGTTTTGCTCAGTACGGCAGCCGAATAGGGTAGAAATCCGCTTTCGGACCTGGGCGCGCTCGCTGTGCATGTGAAGTCCGAGCCCGCACTGCGTGAGCTGAGCGCGCCCCCGCTGTGGCAGCTGAGACATGAGCACGCGCTTGCTGAAGGTGCGCTCACCGCCGCCGCCGCCGCCGCAGCCGCTGCTGCAGCCGAACTGTTGAGGCCCGCCGGCGACTGGTACAGTCCGGGATGCCGAAAGCTGCAGAGCAGCTCAGGACGCGAATAGGGATGGGAGAGTGCTCGGAATGTGTCAAGGGGCCGGATGGAGGTGGCGAATGGTGATGATGCGGCCCCAGAGGCCGCAGCCGCAGCCGCCGCGGCCGTAACGCCCACGTGCGGGTAGTAGTGCAGGGGCATGTGAGAATGGAACGGGTACGGCAGACTTCCGGTGGCGGCTGCGTGCGTCATCATGTAAGTGTAGAAGCTGGGATCGGCCGGATGTGGCCAGGACATGGCCAGGCGCTGCCTCTTGTCCTTCATTCGCCGGTTCTGGAACCACACCTACACACACACACACGACACAAACATTTTAAGTCTGCGTTTCCCGTATATTTTTGCCATGCTACTTGTATATTTTTTGCAAAATAACTGAAAAAAAGACAACAAAAAGAGAAAGCTGATGAATGTAATTACATATTTACATATTTAAATTATAAAAGAAATGTGTAAAATGTGGTGTTCGAGCATAGGTAGCTTACAAAAAATTGCAAATTGTAAAGTGTCGTACCAAAATATTTAAAAGCACTTTAAAAGGAAAGCCAGATTACAAACAAAAATACAAACAAAAACATGATTCAAATGTACTTTATATGTGGTTCTCAACTTACTCCGAAAATAACCGATTGTCTGTATGTCCGTATAAATAAAGTTGCGATAAAAATATATTACTTGAGCACGTTGACAATATGTAGTATACGTATAAAATATTTTGCAAATAACTGACCTTGAATTAAATAAAATGTGTAGCCTTGTGAGTGGGAAGTTTTAAAAGACATGCTTGTTCTTTAAATTTCCCATAAATCCTTAATTTCCTCAAATCCTTTCATTTTTAAATATAAATTAAAACATCCATTATTATATATAATTTAAAATATGTAATTGCATTTAAAATTTTCGTACACGTTTATTTGAACCAGCAACACAGAAACGAAATATTACCTTTATAGTTGTTTCAGGTAGGTTCAACGCTGCAGCTAGCTCACATCTCCTGGGTCTTGAAACGTAGTTTTCCCTGTAAAATTCTTTTTCCAATCTCCCGATTTGTTCCCTGGTAAAAGCAGTCCGGTATCGGCGCACCTGATCCGCATTTGAGCTGCTCGAGCTGCCGATGGAGTTTCCGTTATGATTGGAGACAGATGAAGAACTCGAGTTAGAGGTCCCCGAATTACTGTCTGAGAAACCTAACGAGCACGAGAAACAATTTTTAGACGAGACTTGGACAAATGTGAACACAATCCTTTTTACCAGATTAATGCAATAATTCTAATAATATTGTCATTAAATTACATATAAAAATGTAGATACCTACTTTAGTGTTAATTTAACATAAGTAATAGATCATTGATCCAGAAATAAAATAAATAAATGTATAAACCAAAAAATGGTAGATTGCTGTTAGTGTTTTATGTAAAATAAATACACTAAAGAAAATAACATGTTTACGTTCTGTAAATTATATTAGCATGAAATATCCACAAACAAACAACAACAATATTATTATTATTATTATTATTATTATTATTATTATTATTATTATTATTATTATAACATGTTACAATAAGAAAAAAAAAGATTACGGCAATGGGTAAATCAATTTAAAACTCTGTAGTGTTTGTACACTTAGGCCAACACATTTTCTGTACTATTAGGACAGAAAAGTAATTGTACAAGTGTTGTTTAATGACATGATTAAATTTCATCATGCTTAAACAAAATAAAGGGTCGTTGTGCATTACCTTTATTATTGTTTTCCTTGTGTTGGCTGGCACTGCTTGGGGAGCGATGAGACGGGCAGCCCACTTCCACATCGCTATTCATTTCGGAGTCTGTAGAAACTTCAGGATACAGACTTGATTTCTTCCTGTTTTCCGACGAGGAGATTTCCGCTGAAGAACTGTTGTCGTTGGCGTGGTGGTTTCCGAATAAGCTGTCTATTTCGAATTTGCCTTTGCTGGGTACGTCTCCCAGGCTAGCGTGCAGCGAAGCGGAAGTGATTCTTGGGCTCAGTCGCCCTGCGTGCTGGGAATTTTCGAGGGCCTCGAGCACCGCGTTTCCGTTCGTCTCAGAAAGATTCGGGATCCTCTTGCCTGACACGGGACTGTGCAGCCCCCTTTCCATCAGAATCATCTCTTTTCTTATCCTCTCCATCAAGAAGTAGCGCAGGAGGGAGAAAAAAGCCCAAGTCCCAGCGCCGCTGGTACTCCGATGAATTTGTGGCGTAGCTAATCCGCCGTCAGCTCTGCTACTGGCACTAAATAATCAAACACCTTTATGGGCAAGACGAAAGAAAAAAAAGAAGAACAGACGAATGCCAATGCGGGCAACGAATGACTGCTCAAAATGACCCGTGCATCCTATTCTGTCCGAAATGTCATTTATCAAAAAAAAAGTGGATCGCGGTTTCGTCGTTAAAGGTGCGCGTGACGCTTCTCGAATGATCATTTATTGTAACAGGTTTATAAGCAAATAAATAGTAGCGGGAATGTCAGAGGAATGATGTAGTCAGGCTGAGCTCGCTCAAAGCCTCATATCCAGGTGGAGAGAGAGGGGAGAAGTGAAGAGAGGAGCTGCTGTCCCGTCGCTGATCTGCGTCTGCTTTAGATGGCTCCTGGGTTTGGCCTCTGGGGTGAAATTGACAGTCTGATTAATAAAATGAGTGCGGCAACATTTCCCTCTTCATTTAGGAATATCATTATACTTTGATTCTCTATTGTTCCTCCCTTCTGCTTAGACTCTCGCTCCCCCTCTCTGCCTCCCATCTCATTCCTTTTTTTCTTAGTAGATTATTTCACTCAGATGTTTTGGACTGGAATGCATTGAAGATTTTTACTCCAGGGTATCGGCGTGCGCAGTATAAGAACGAACCTTCTTTTAAAAAAGAAGAAAAAATTAAAAATATTTATGTTTATAGTGATATCGAATGATCAATCCAAAATGGAAATCACAATACTTATCATGTTCAGGTGTATAGAATTATGCAATTGTTGTAGCAGATATATAGTATTTTAATGCACATGAATCTGCCGTTAAAGAAGCAATATCTTCTCAGAGCAGTTATAAACTTCAAAACAATGTCAGGGGTATGTTCAACTGTTCCTGATCTCATTTATTGGTATACAATGCAGAATTTTCTTTGTCTTCAATTGGATATTTAAATTTGACAAACATTATTTAGCATAATGCACATTATTTCTTACGTACGAACATAAATTCTAAATTCTTATATAAATGTTAAATTAAATTACATTGGAAATTTAAAAAATAAATAAATAGGAGCAACGAAATTTATATATTTATATATATATATATATATATATATATATATATATATATATATATATATATATATATATATATATCTTAATAAATCGTTCGAAACAGTGTCGTAATTAAATACTATTTTAAATTTGGAATAAAGCTTATAATTGGCAGCAAATGTAGTCTGTTTTCACCTGTAGGTTACGACATAAATGAGGTAAAAAATCTCTGAAAAGGGTAGTTTGTCTATTATCATAACTATTTATATTATTAAACCTATCTTTCATTTAACGTATTTCGTTTCATTTACAAACAAAAAAACAACAACAAGCTAACGTGAATACGAATTAATATCTAATGAGTGTATAGTGTTTAGAGATGGGCTCCAGATCAAGTGTGCATTGGAGTGAATGGAGTGAGTAGACGGCTTAGGAAGGTGAGGTTAAGTGATAGAACGACTACAGTTTGAAAGAGAATGCTGTGACCACCGAAGCGCATTCCCGTTCTCTGGCGCCCCCAGCAGCTTCTCATCAGCACAGCAGGCTAGCCTGCTAAAGCAATTAGTAAAAGATTGCAATCACTAGCATGATAATTTTTTGTTTAATAAATATTTATTTTTAAAACTTTTTACAAACAACTATACATTTATCTGAAATGAGAAAACATTGCAATAATATATCTACCTCTGGTCGATCCGTTTTCTTTTCTAAGAAAATATTTCGTTTACATAATAAGGTTAAATCTAATTTGCAAGCACTGGTAAAGTGACACGCGCTACATATTAGGCCTTATCTATATGTTCGGTAGTAGATTATTTATAACAGCATTAATTTAATCTCCGAAAGTGAAAATTGCATTAGTAATCAAGTAAAAGTCTTGATAAGAGAACTGATGACACACATGCTATAGCAAATATTAAGCGACTCCTGGCTCATGGGGCGCATAAAAACTAAATATTCTTGTAAGTGTACTAAGTTTGAAGACTAAACTAGTGTATTAATATACTATAAGTATAATATATGTCATATGTAAATAATGGATATTCAATAGCAAATGTGGATATCTTATATCCGTATATACAAACTGTCTTATGAGCACATTATAACCCCCGATAAGTGTAATTAATAAAAATAAACATTTGAAATTCATGTTGGCCTGTTTTTATAGTTATGTAACAAGCTATCGTAACAAACCTCTGATTTCGTTTATTTCATGTGGGGAGTAAAGGTATAGGGAGTGATTATTTTCAACCACAATGTTGCTCGTTGTTTAATGGTTAGAATTTGGGTTAAACAGAAGATGGATTGAAGAAGCTTAAATTCAATATCGGGTTTTAAGTTCAAACCACCAAACCCTGATCTGTGTAAAAACTAAATTACAAATAGCTAACTGCTTGCAGAGATAAAGCTGAACCATAAAAATGTGCGTCTGTTGTTGTTGTTCTTCTTCTTCTTCTGTTGATTTTTGCAGCCTACTTGTCGTGCATTCGGTTTTTAGCCAAAGGAAAATAAATAAAGCCACGTTTTTATGTAGACTACATTTTTATTCTCTATCCAGTCGGTAAAAGAGCACGTCATCGAAACGGTAAAGGTTCCCTACTGCCACCTTTCGCCCTCACAGAGTAGATTAAGCACTATTTATGGAAGGGTTGCTACAGGCCATTGCAGAAAAAGTTCAATCAGAATCAGTGTGCCTCCGTCCAAGCAATTCACAGGTGTATACTAATTTAATTATGTTTTCCAAACGGAACTATAATTTTGTTCAATCTTTTAAAAGTATATACAAGTCACTGAAAGTGTACTGTGCCCTTTTCTGCTTACTATAAAAGACACTGTGATCCAAAAAAACAAAAAATGAATCATAATGCACAAAAGTACAAAACATAGATAGTTTACGAGGGTATTGATAGTATTTTATAAGTATTTTAGGGGCTACATCTTACAAGCAGTTAAGCCTCTGTATCTGTATTACGATATGTATTAAATGTACAGCATATACAATAGTGAATTCAGATTATAAGAGGTTATAATGCCTACAATGTGGACTTATATTGCCATCTAGTGACAAAACTAAATCACTACATTTCTCCCTATTAGACCACACACACACACACACACACACACACACACACACACAGACAGACAGATAGATAGATCGCACCTGTGTACCCATATACGTTTAGATATATAATTCAGTTTACGTTTGGCAACTTCGTTTAACCAGGTAATTTTTACTTTGCAGTACGCTTTATGCTGTTATTATTATTTATTTGTATAATCAAGTAAATTAAAACCAGCTCATGTAGTTTACCAAGCAAATAAAAGCAGCTAAAGCTATTATTTGCTATTAAAGCTTTGATTCAAAGATTTAGATTTATTGAAAATAATTAATGTAAAATCATAGATGAACCGGTCTCCGGTTTTCTAAACGAGTTATTCTCTTAGTAGCGTATTATCCAAGGCCAACTTAGTCATTTGCATGTCACGTGGTTAGTATGAACCAATCTTGTTTCAGGTTGTCGGGGTCCTGTAATTAGTCGGGAAAATATAAAAAGCCTTGCTGTCAATTGATTTTTTTAATGCTTTGCCCTACTTTGCTTCACTGGATTGGATTACGAAAAGCAATGGTTTTAATTACTGTCCGGTTAATTTTGTTGGTTGTCATGTAAAAATGGAACGGCAAGAGCTAGGCGGGGAGAAAGCCAGAAGTTTTTACACTTCTGCATTTGGAGCGCACTCGAGTCGATGTTCGCCTTTTTTGCTTTCGGATACACCGAGCTCTCTGAGCCCCGATCCTCTATCTACTTACGTATCCTTTCCCAATACAGCGTCGTGTACCAACTCACAAGTTACTTTTGGGTGCCACTTCGCCAACGGTTTCTACAGTTGTAAAGCTTCCCCAAGTCCAATGTTTCAGCAACGAGTCATGAACCACCACGGCGTTAATGGAAAGGTATATGGACACTTGTCTGATAAGCAAGATATGATGGACTTCAGTAAAGCCGCGTTACACTGCGCTGAAGGACCGACCCGGGTTCGGGACGTTAGTGTGTATCAGGGCTATGCAGGACAATATAGAATCCCCGGATGTGTTGATGTACCTGTAGCTCAGCGCGCCAGGACCAGAGATCACAAACACGAAAGTACTTTCGCAATGGAGGACTACGACCCCTGGAATTGGTCGTCTAGTTGGAGCAACCAACTGTATTGTCCAAAAGAGCAAGCAGCCAGCCCGCATATCTGGAAATCGTCACTAACAGGTAATGCCTATACATGTTTAGTACGACTGAATATATTTGACGGTCGTTTCATTGCTATATTTGTAAGAAGCAACAAGCTAGCATAACCCATACGCATAAGCAGTCTGGTTGTACAGCTGATTAAAGACTTACTTCCAAAGTTTGTAGGTTTTCGCACAATAGTTGGATAATATAATTATAGATATGTAATGTGTACATATATGTATAACATGCATACATAATATTATGTTTGTACATTATATAGACATTATGCAAGTGTATGTTTTATGAATGTTATGTCATGTTAGCAGTATAGATCGCTACTATATTGTTTAAGTATATATTTACAGAAGACCCAGCGCCTGATACCAGCCCTTTTCTTCGGCGCGGGAGGAAGAAACGGGTTCCATATACAAAATTGCAGCTGAAAGAACTCGAGCATGAATACACCATCACAAAGTTTATTACCAAAGAGAGGCGTCGACGGATAGCCTCCTCTACTAACCTGTCAGAGAGACAAGTCACTATATGGTTTCAGAATCGCCGTGTCAAAGACAAGAAAATAATTTCAAAAATATCTAAAGATTTTGAATTATTTTAATTATTTTCCACAGATATTACACATATTCGTTAATGGTCTGAGGGTCCACATTTATTGTTAATGTGTCTTATTGTGCTGTCAGTTTTATTGGTGCTTCTATTTTAAAAGCTTTAAATATATTAATAAATGATATGATTTATTTCGCAAGCACCACTATGTTCTCCAGACTCATATTTCTAAGGATTAAGGCTGCTGAGAACATTTTTATTATACGCTATATACTAATACTACGATATTATTTTGTTCTACGTTAAGGTCGGTTTAGTTTCGTTATATGCATTTTGGTTTTGTTTATATCTAAATAACGACTTATTTCAGTGTTTTCTTAAGAAAATGTCATTACATAATTTGTAATTGTAAGCATGCACTTGAAAGTATTGAACCCATGGAGAATGTTATAAGGAAACAATGTAAATTAAGCAAATCAGATTCAACCACATAAACAAAACGTTTGCGATTTTATTTTGTGAAAACATGAAGCAAGACAATAAATAATATATTTGCAGTGATTTGGAAATTACTGTGTAAACGATTTCTTTGTTATTTCCCTGTTGTCTTTATTTGGCATCGATCTGCATGGTGCAGTTCTTCATAAATGCTTACTGTACTACATAATTTTTGTGTTTCTGTTCCAAACATACGGAGGGGTCGACGGCGAGTTCGTGAATGAGGCACTAGGAGGGGAGCTGAAAAACAATTTAAAATGTATTAGCATTATAAATAATGTCAACTTATACCTTCTGTTATTGAGTGCTGGGTAAAATGTTAGGGATTATTGATTATTATGTTTAAACACTTACACAACTAAAGGACATTATCATTCGCGCTCTTTAAAACATCAGAAAATATCTAAGTATAAACAAGAATATAATCTTTGAAATGGGCTGTTCTTTTAATTTAATCTGTTTATCCTTTAAAAATCTGTGTACAATTATTAAAGTCGGGAATATCCCTAATATTTTTGAAGCATTCTACTCTTAAAAGCAGGTCTTGTCTTTACCGTTGACCTTGACGCGCAATCTCAGAGGCGACCTTGACTGAAATGTCCGAATGACAAAACAGTCGAAAACTTCTCAATTTGTGGAAGTTTGTTTCCATCTACTGGCTATGTACTGTAATTACAGCTCAGTGTTCGATTAACAAAAATAGCATTTAAATAGTAATTTAAATTTGGGGCCAAAAAGATTTATTAAGGAAACGAGAGACACTTCCCATTTACAAACCATAATGACAGAATTAAGGCTGAAAGGCTTTAAGTGCATACAAAATAAAAATACCTAACACCGACGTCCCTAAAATGTGATCTAATGTATAACATGCTCAAAAAATCAACAAGTATCTTTTTTGTGTCTAACATGTAATATATATAAATCTATTTAAGCAACAAGACAACCTTGTGATTAAATGCCCTTGGACTCGTTTTGGATAAATATATGTCTGGTCTTTGAACTTGAACTGAGTTTTTGAATTTTCAGTGAATGTTACAAATTTTCATTAAATAAATACGACAATTTTAACATTCCTTGAAAGGTCGAGACAAAAAATTATAGTTTTTATGCTTTTTATGTAATTGCAAGACTCGTAAAGTCTGGGAGACTGAACCGTCTCTTCACTTTCCGGCGCGTTTATGATTCATTCAGTCTGCTCTAGTTAGATATATAAGACTACTAAATAATAATCAGAAACGTTTGGGGGGGAAAAGCTACCAGAAGTAAGACAAAAATCTAGTTACATATATTTTCTAACTCTTAATATTAGAGATGTTAAACACTCGCTTTACCGTCTACTGTCCAAGTGCTGTTCTTACTCCTCCATTTGCGTTTTGGTGTCACGACATTTTTAAAATGTCTGTACATTCAAGTTTTGGCGTCACAATTTTCCTGTTTAAAATACTTAAAATATCATGGTCGAGATACCACTTATTTTAAACGGATGACGTATTTTGTGACTTTGGAAATGTACACAATGTCCAGAAATTAAGTTGTCTTTGTAAAACCAGTATTATATTGTTATTTGCAAATAACAAATAATTTTACTTATTTTACTTTAAATTCAATAAAATAAGTGTTTAGATTTAACAAAAATAAATTAAAAAATAAATTTTAAATCAATACAAAAGCAATAATTAGTCATTTTCACATAACACAACGTCCTCCATAACATGCCCGATGGTAATAAAGAGTCATAATAATATTGAGAGTTTAACGAATTTAGTGTTAAACTAAGACCTTTTTCAGTAATCATATAGAAAACTAAACCCAATTATAAAATGGACAAAAAAAAAAGAAAAAAGAATCACATGCACGAATTATTTTAGACACACACACACACACACACACATATATATATATATATATATATATATATATATATATATATATATATATATATATATATATATACACATACATATACACACTCGTCAAGTAAGTCTTTGAAACCATATATATATATATATATATATATATATATATATATATATATATATATATATATATGTGTGCTAAAATGTCTGTGAATAGATAGATAGATAGATAGATAGATAGATAGATAGATAGATAGATAGATAGATAGATAGATAGATAGATAGATAGATAGATAGATAGATAGATAGATAAAAAACATTTTTAAAGTAGAGGGGCCGACGCTTAAGCATCGTTTTTAACAGTAATAAGACTACAGGACTCTATGTTTTACGCAATAATAATAATAATAATAAGTAGAAGAAGAAGAAGAAGAAGAAGAAGAAGAATCGTATATAGAATAGAATAGAAGAATAATAGAAGAATAATTTTGCCGTAAACCATCGCGTGTTCTTTACTATTTTCTTTTTTAAATGCCGATTTTTGTAAGCGTCTTTCCCTGTAGTTGTATGTATTTTCGCAGACATTAGCACACACACACACACACACACACACACACACACACACACACACACACACATATATATATATATATATATTCACATAATAATAATAATGAAAGTAATATTAAATAAAGTAGCAAAGAACGAGTTTAATTTGTATATTTATATGTAGCATGTATTTAGATAAATCTTATTACTTTGTATGCATTTATATTAGGTCTCTGTTAAAATAGAATGAACTGAATGAGAATGATAGAATAGAACTGAATAATACACGTGAAAGCAAGATTATTATTGTTAATGTACAATCATAAGTATAAGACTCGAATAGCAGTTTTGTTGAATTAAAAATGGTTTTCAAGTAAAATGGCTAAATGGAGTAATGGCCAATCAACAATATGATGTTAGAAATATAATAATAGGCTAAATGTTTTATGTTCTAATATATTATCGTAAACAATTTGCAGTTTGCAGGTTATATTGTTCGTAATAATATTGATATCTAACATATTTTCTTTCTTTCTATTTTTTTTATTCACGATTTATTCAGGTTATTCAGCATTTATTTACATGAAACGATGGCCAATTGCCTATTTAAAGGCTTTTACTAAAAAGACGTAGATTGTATCATTGTTGTGTGGTGAATTGGGACAGGGGCGGGTCCTAGCGCCGTTGGTTTGCATATCACGTGACCGTGCTTCAACAAATCAACAATTACCGACTTTTATTCTTTTAGGGATAAAATAAAATCGCTTGTAAGAATTGCTTGGGTGAGTTCCTCAGAAATGTGTGAGCACAATTTCCTTAGTGCTGGCTATGTTAGTTCCACGTTAAATTATCCAACTTCGGATTCGTTGCATTTTTCCAACTGGCCCAATGGCGCCCATCCATCCGGACTCGCTCCGCTCTACGGCAGGAGAGAGGTGTGTTCACTCCCGTGGACTTCCCCAAGTTCGTGCCCAAGCCCGTCACAGAGCTTCGGCTTTAGTGGCTTTTCTCAGCCGTTTATTACAAACTCACTGGCTGCGAGTGGCCATAGGAAAGGAGATTCCTGTAAATACGACGTCCAAGATGCAAACCTGAAAGCACATTTACCGGACAAGCACACGACAGCGTTTACTGGTGAGCATGGGATAACAACAACTGTCAGCTTTAGCAAATGTGAATTTTCTGACTTGGACAAACGGTTGCAAAACACGGTGACACAGGCTGAGAGAGTCAATGGCTCTGAACAGCTTGCACACCCCACTGCCCCAGCACAGCCCACACCGAGCTCTCAAAACCCCAGCACAGCTTTAACAGACGGTACGCTACTGCTTCTTTAACTGTTATAAAGTTATTGTCTTCAGTTGTTCTTTTAAATGTATGGCACAAGATATTGTTCAGTAGGCAAATTTTTACATTTGAAAAGTACATTTATTTAGCATTTTTTGTTTAAATTATTGCTTTCTTTTTTTGCATCTATCATATAAACAATTTGCACTAACAAATTGTTCTATCCATGAGGAATACTTGTTATACAAATTAATAATGTAGTGAGGATTAAATGTATTCATAACCAGTTTACAACGAAAGGAAACGCAAACAACTGATCCCTTCTTTTCTTTCTAGGATTCCCTTGGTGTCCTGCCCAAGTGAGAGCCAGAAAGAAGAGGAAACCTTACACTAAGCCACAGCTGGCTGAACTTGAGAATGAATTTATGATCAACGAATTCATAAACCGACAGAAACGGAAAGAGCTGTCAAATAGACTGGACTTGACTGATCAACAAGTAAAAATCTGGTTTCAAAACAGGAGAATGAAAAAGAAACGCTTATTAATGCGTGAGCATGCTTTCTCCTTGCACTGAAAAAAAAAAATCAGTGTTACTGTTATTGTTGACCACAACAATCATGTTGCTTCATAATTTAGCAATGATTTGCCAAGTGATTCAAGGAGTTTAATACATCTATTGTTTTTATACCATCACATGGACAGGTTGACAGAATTTACAATGTTTATTCACTGGTCTTTGATTTGATTCCCAGAAAAATGTAAAATTAGTGGTCTAAATAATAACGCGTTATTTGTCGTGATTCATTAAATATAATTTGAAAATGCAACATTGTCTGTAAATTTAAATGATCTTTTGAGTGCTTCTACAAATATTCTGCTTGTTGTAATGTTGTAATGTAAGCTATCACAGTGCGTTGTTATCTCCCCATTAGGTAGTGTGTGTGTGTGTGTGTGTGTGTGTGTGTGTGTGTGTGTGTGTGTGTGTGTGTGTTTGTTCTAAATGACCAGTAAATATTTTATTTATTTGATTATATTATTATTATTATTATTAGTGTGCACTATTTCACAATTTGATTCTTAAACGTTGATTTGCAAACGAAAAGCCTTCTTGAACTGGTGAAAAATCTTCAGTCTGGCTCAGGTTTATAAATAAACAGTCAGGTGAATTCCACGTCTAGTTAGTAATGTTTAGTAAACAAGTGTCCTAAAACAAATTTGACAAATTTACCTTTAATAAGAGAGCTAACGTCTTGTATAAGGACAATGTATCCTAACTTTTTTTGCAATAAAGTAAGTATGAAGTATGGAAAGTATAAAGTAATAAGTCGCCAAAAAAAGTATATGCTGTATGTTTGATATTTAATAGATTTTCTTGTGTTTAATTTATTTTTTGTGATTGAAAAATATATAATATTATTGTACAGGCTTGTATCTTAGTGTATTCTTTTGTTTCGATGTTTAGATCACGTTAGTAGGTGAATGTTTAGTGCAAATGATTTGGTAGCCTGATATATTAGCGTTATATGAGTGCATTGAAAAAATATTATGATTCGACTAGTGGGAAATATTTTTTAAAATGTGGTATTTTTGGTATCAAACTGCATAAATGTAGATGCAAAAGTACTTTAGTGTCTGTTACGTTAAAATAGGTCCCGTCAAAATACATTTTATTTTTGAAAATAAAAGAAAAATGATATACTTTCTAACCTAAAATTCAAAACGTTTGAGTGCATTTAAGCGAGTCCATTTGCATTTTACTTAATACACGAACACGTTTTCAGCTTGTGGAGCATCCTTTTAAATACATGAGAACATGCTCTATTTTATTGAATAAAATTAAATAATATTTATCTTATGTAAACACCATATATATATATATATATATATATATATATATATATATATATATATATATATATATATATATATATATAAACCCTATATATGCAACATTCATTTAACTGCACTGTTCTCTTGTTCTAATACTTCGAAGAGTTTTTAAAGATTCAAGGGAAATACAATTTACTAATTCATTAATTTATTCAATAAGCAGGGAGCGAGACGACGTTTATTTTGGCGCGCGCCCTATATTGGGACGCAGTAACAAAGTTAAGGTCAAGTTAGGCTTCACCTTTTTACCATAAATAGTAGTAGTAGTAGTAGTAGTAGTAGTAGTAGTAGTAGTAGTAGTAGTAGTGGTGGTAGTAGTAGTAGTAGTAGTAGTAGTAGTAGTGGTGGTGGTGGTGGTGGTGGTGGTAGTAGTAGTAGTAGTGGTAGTAGTAGTAGTGGTGGTGGTGGTAGTAGTAGTAGTAGTAGTAGTAGTAGTAGTAGTAGTGGTGGTGGTAGTAGTAGTAGTAGTAGTAGTAGTAGTAGTAGTAGTAGTGGTGGTGGTGGTGGTGGTGGTGCGTTTAAATTATAATTAAAAGAAAATGCTAAGCAGATCGAATTATATGAAATCTCTGCGCTGTGAATCTGCATTATTAATGTTGATTTTTTTTATTATTATCATTATTATTATTGTTTATTTAGAATTATTAGACTATTTTACAATTATTTTAAATAAGGTTGCATTCATTTATATCTCCGTTTATATGTAAGAATAACTTTTTTAACAGTAAAGCTTAAATAAATATAACAACGTCTTTTCGGAATAATTAGAAAAAAATATAGTTTTGTCCACGTAAATGCTTATACTAGTGGTAGATTTGTTTTGAATACTTCTCCTTAAATAGGTAGCTCCAGCTTTCATCGCTTGCATTTTCATAGTTCTTAGCACAAAAAAATTGGGTATATATTGTTGTTGGTGCTGTTGTTTTTAGGAACGTGAATTGGCTCAATCTGGGCTAAAGATACACGATTTCAGCTTGAATATAATTCGAGTTAACAAAAAAATAAAAAATAAAAACGGAAGAGCAAAACAAGTATGTTTTAACGTCTTAGATTAAATTAAACCGTAACAATTGTAAAACGTTTAGACTTGGTAATATAAGCAATTGTATAACATATTCTTATAATACATTTTCCTTTTTTGGCTTTGGTGTAGTCACCAAATACGTCCACACATCTTACTTACAAGACAGTAAAGCCAAGGCTCATCCTTTTGTTTGAGCAATAAAATGATTTAAGTGCTGACGGTTATTGTGGATTGCCGGCTGCCTTTCAGGCCTCAGACGTTCAAAGCCATAAGGGTTGTTTTGGACTTGGCAGTGTGAATCCAGCGTAGCTCAGGACATTTCAATGTGCCTAATTGCTAAGACGAGCGTTCGACAAACAATAAATAAATAAATAAATAAAATTCAACTATTCAACAGATGGAGCTTGGATATGTTACTGAAACGCTACAGTAAGTGAAACTTACATTATTTGAATTACTACTGTTATTAAAATTAGTTGTACCACAACTACTACTACTATGCGTAGAGTATTAATAATAGTAGCGGTAACCCACTGACGGTTGTGGTAGTAATGGTGCTGGTGGTGGTGTTTGAAAAATTACTTTCTAATGTTGGCGATGCTGGATATATAATCATCATTATATTTTACAAATTATTTTGGGAATACGCGTACCCTGTTTGCCTTTTGGAAAATGTATTTTTCTATTTTAGAAGCATATACTTAATGACTCACATATAAATAAATTAACGAGTAGTCTTTTATTTATAAACTGTGCTAGCGCTTTCTTAAATCTGTAAACGAAAGACAAAGGACAGAGAGTCAGAATAATAAAGCATTGTGTAGTTATGTCACTGATGCAAAATCAAGAAATGCAGGGTAATACTTATAGATTACTGTAACTGTCGAGAAAAGGAACAAAACAGCAGTTTGATTAAAATCAGATCAATAATAAATCCGTATTTTTATTCAAATCTCCTATTGAAGAGTTTGAAAAGGGGTATTCTGTTTATAAAAGTCACAGAATCCTCACGTGTAAAGCCAGTGTACCTGAAAAAATATATATTCCTAACAATAACGAACCTGAGTATTATTGCATTATAATCAGATATCACAATCTGACTAAATATTACAAATTATACTTAATTTGTTGTAATCTGTCATTCTAATTTCTGAAGCAAAATTGTCTCTGGTAATCTGGCATTCCATGTTTAGCTTACTAATGTCTTGTTTATGCATATGGGGAGTTTCAAAAGATGCAGGCAACCAATAATTTGCCGTGTGCTTTTGCCTATGAGCTGCTCAGGACAGTTTCTAATGACTGATATTGATATATGGTAATTTCTTTACCGGATCACATGACACAATTACCTCAAGAATCGATCAAGATGAATTGCACGTCAGCCTACGTTTCCGATTTTTTTTTTCTCTCCCTCACGACTCCTGTCCACACGCCTATGGTGCAATAGATGTACAAAGTTTAACACAGTCGAGTTGCCTGTTCGTGCTCTCTAACGCCAAACCGAGATATGACCGACTACGATGATCGTGGTAACTGCGCGTCCAATATGTATTTACCGAACTGCACGTACTATGTCTCAGCGCCGGATTTTTCGAGCGTGTCGTCGTTTTTACCGCAGACCACATCGTGTCAAGTTAATTTTCCATACTCCTCCAATATAGCTCAAGTCCAACCTGTTCGTGAAGTGTCTTTCAGAGACTATGGACTGGATCACCCGAGCAAATGGCATTACAGGGGCAATTACGCGTCCTACTATTCAACGGACGAGATAATGCACCGAGATCTACTCCAGTCATCAAACAGAGCGGAAATGATATTTAAAAATGAATCGGTGTACAGCCATCACGGCGGCACGAACTCCGCGTGCAATTTTTTTACCAATGTCGGTCGAAACGGAGTACTTCCACAAGGCTTTGACCAGTTTTTCGAAACTGTTAACGCTGCAAAGCCCAACCCCGAGTCCTCGAGACAAAAGACTGAGCCTACTGTCCCCGGAGATGCCGCATGTAATAAAGTGTCCTCAGATAGCGCGGATCAGGAGAAAAGAGACGCTGACACCACAGAGGAAGAACTTCCACTATCAACATGCGAGCAAGAGGAGAAGAACAACGGCTCAAGTAGGTACACACATTAAAGCTGCTGGACCACTTTGTTCGGGTTTTATGTGCAGCTTTATTAGCATGCAAAGGTTTTTACATACCCAGTACGACTTGCCTTGCTGTTGTAAAACTATTTTTATGATTGCAAAGCAGTTCTAGGGGCATATGGCAATGGTGACAGCGAGATGTGTTTTTCTGAAATAAATTACAAACTGATATGCATTTATAAAGACCTTTATGATCGTATACCCTATTCGTTAAGTGAAGTGCATTTAGTGTTGTTTCATGGGTCTGTAAGTTTAAGCTTATTTGGTTTAATAGTATAGTGGACTAGCTCGACAGATTGTAATAGAAAGTTTAGCGCTGCTGGTTGAAAAAAAATAACAAAACAAGCTCACTAGCATGCTTTTGTGCGCGCGCCCATACATGTTCGTGTTCGAGCGTTATGACTGTTTGCGTTTGTGTATCTTGGGTTCTTAGCTAGTTTCTTCGTTGTGCATGTGTACATCTGTTGTTAGAATGACGATAAAGTAAGTCACAAAAGTAGACTTTGTATATGAATACATTTTTAAGTTCTTTATAACTGTTGTAGGAAACATGTTTGATCTTGATGTGTTTAATGTTAAGTGGTTGCATGACTAAGTTAAGCACAGTTAGATTCTAATGACATTGCTAACCCAGCTTTGTTTCCTTTGGTAGGTACAAAGTCCAGAAAAAAGAGGTGCCCGTATTCAAAATATCAGATCCGAGAACTTGAACGAGAATTCTTTTTCAATGTGTACATTAATAAAGAGAAGCGCCTCCAGTTGTCAAGAATGCTAAACCTTACAGACCGACAAGTGAAGATCTGGTTCCAAAACAGAAGGATGAAGGAAAAAAAGCTAAACCGAGATCGTCTCCAGTACTTTACTGGAAACCCTTTATTCTGAAGTCATTAGATTTTCTATTTTACCAGACCACTTCCATGGAGTCATGTTTATGTACGTTCTTGGGACTTTATGCATTCAACCGAAACAGATACGCAAATTAAACTGTGAGGTCTGATGTATACTTTTTACTATGCAAAAATGTTGGTAGCCAATTAACATAATAAACTCTTACCTCTGTAAAAATGATATCTACAAAAGCAAACCTTCTAAGAAGAGGAAGAAAAAGAAGAAGAAGAAAAAGAAGAAGAATGGTACCAAACGATTGACAATCCTTTCATGTTCTTTTGTTTAATTGTGAATGTTATTGTATCTTTTTTTTTTTTTATTTATTGCAATTTTCATGGTACAAGGCTATGCTATGTAAGTCACTACATTTGCAGTAAGCAAAAGCAATTTTGATTACAATAATCAATTTGTGTTTCCATTAGTGTAGAATTGTGTATGCATTTGTTTCGGTAGCATGCAGTGTATGGTGTAGTAAATAAATCTGTATATTCCAGAATACGTTGAACTTCTTTTTAGTAATAGCTTGTTTCTTTTAGTAAAGGAATGTGCTTGAGTTTTTGTAATTATAAATATTGTTTTTAAAAGTTTTGTACAAATTAAAAGCAGAAATGTGTATGTTAATTAATCAGCATCTTCTTTAAATAAATTTCTTTACACTTCTTCGATCATTTGAAATGGAATAATAGTTCAGTCTATCAGAGTGCAGAAACCAAATCATCACGTAGACTATAAATGCGTGAAACCCTATAGGCCTAACTAAGGCCATGACGCCTCGCGTTTTTGTTCTTTTACACTAAGGGTGTTTACCAAACCTTGAACCGCGTCTAGACAGTTCAATAAAGACTAGCTGTAAAGATCTAAATTGGGGGGCTATTGTACCCTCTGGCCAGTCCAAATGCGACGTTGGCCCTAAACCCTAAACATTGTAAGAATGTTCTTTTGAAGAAGGGATGTAGATCTATACAACACCTATAGATTTACACAGAGCATTCCCTAAACGAATGAATAACGCAGATCAAAACTTGTTTTAATACATCAGACTGCATTATCGATGCAGTGATAATTGTGTAAAAGGTAACACTTGAATATTGACAAAATTGGGTTCTTAAACTGTTTTTGGGTAAGTATGGAAACATGGACACAAATATGAAAATCAGGTGTGAACGTCCGTAATGTCAAGGTCGCGTAATACGTTTGTAAAATAAAGGCGCCTATTTCGTTGTTCTAGTCGAAAAACTACGCCCTTCGAGAAAGAAAATACTGCGTTAGCCAACATGGCCGCGACACGCTACACTTTCATTCAAGACCAGCATTCCTCATCCTGCTACACGAGCTAACCACAATAATCAGTGTAGCGATTCCTGATTACAAAAAAACCCCAAAATGATACAAATATAAAAAGAATAAATACATAATTGATCTGAAATGTAATTTTAAATAAAATACCTTGAAGATATAAATACACATTAAGAGCTAATTATTTCAATAATTAAAAAAACAGGATTTCTGATTAAACTTATGTTAAATACATAAATAATACATAAAGCTTTTTTTGTTGTTTTGAATGTCCACTACAGTAGAAGCTATAAATCAGTTTGTTTAAAAAAAATCCCGGAATAATATTTAGAGTTTTTGCTAGTGTTACAAGCGAATGTTTTACAAACATAGCAGGCAGATATAGTTTCTGTACTTTTTCTATTAATGGCCTTTTTTTTAATACAAGGGCGTTTATATATTCATGCATTCGCACACAATAATTTAAATAGTAAAGTAAATGATTAGATGATTACATTTTTTCTGTGTTATGAATTAGCGGTTTGGGAAAGAAAGGCTCATTTAATCTTAATTTGTGTAAAGATCATGTATAGTTTTATCTGTTCAAGACATGATAAAAATGCCTGAAGTTGTCACTTAAGTGGTTGCAAAAGCAAAAACCTTGTTTGAAGATTACAATTAAATTATTTACAATTATTTTAAACAAGCGCATGACAATTAATGGTAAAATTAATGTTATACGGATATATTTTTTAAATAAAATATAAAGCTATATGTTTTATTTTGGCCAAATTTGTGAAATTTGTGAATAGAATTTTCCCATATGCATTCTACCTCATAATCAACTCACACCGGTAACCAAACTCATGTGCAATTTATGTAAACACACCCAATTTCCGTAAAAATGTGCAATATACAGTCTATTCTTCTTCTTTTTATTTATTATAATTCATACATACATACATACATACATACATACATACCGGCAAAAATGTATTTGCACTTCTTTCCACTTAAACAAATATGTATATTCTACAAGTATTCCTTAAGGTACCCTGTGTATAAATATTTCTTTCATTCTTTTATTTATATATTGCTGTACTTTCGATTTTATCAACAAAACAAATTATTTGTGTGTAAGCACACTTGGCAATAAGACCCTTTCAGAATCTGATTCTGAAATGATAATTCTCTAATTCCTTTTTGACGTTATTTCTGTTAGTGGCCACTTGGGGGCACACTTACAACAGTTTTGAAGTAGACGTTGTGTATTTCATGTGTTCAGAATGTAACAATGTCTTTGATCTTGGGAGCGTTTTTACGTTTCTGAATGTATACGATTTCCTATAATATTTTTTATAAGGCTACAATATTTCCAGTTTTGAAGAAAATTTATGTATTTGGAATATTTCATATCTAACAAATCGCCATAAGTATATTATTTATGTAGGTAGTCGCTCATGGCTTTTATAAAATTGTGTGTGTGTGTGTGTGTGTGTGTGTGTGTGTGTGTGTGTGTGTGTGTGTGTGTGTGTGTGTGTGTGTTCAAAATGAACAGTAAATATGTTATGTATTTAATTATATTAACTAGTAACAGTATAATAACTAAGAACAAGAAGTGTGAATAAACGAAAATAATATATACGAAATATCGTATGCACTATTTCACAATTCATTTAAGACAGTCTTAAATATACAGTACATAAATATATAATAAATTTCACAATTAATATGAATAAAAAATTACAGTCACTGAAATGTATTTTATCATACTAAAGTATTGAATAAAAAATAAAAACTAATATAATATAATATAATATAATATAATATAATATAATATAATATAATATATAGCAACTTTCAGGCTAAGAAAAACTTGCCAGAGGTGTCTGATGAACATAACTGCTGTACATTTAGTCTATAATTTTACACTAATACGTATATAACCCCCAAAAAAAAAAAAAATAAAATAAATTAAATAAATTAAATAAATAAATAAAAAAGCAACAAAAACTAAAAACAAAAACAAAACAAAAGAAACAAAAAAAACCCCATATATATCGTATTAAGTAAATGAACAAATAACTAAAAGAAAAAAGGTTATTGCAAAAGTGCAGAGTTTGTGTCCATGCACCTTCGCTTTTTCCTCCCAATATGTTTCTGTGTCTAACTACGGTCAAAAATGATTAGTATTAATTGTACTATACACATTAACATTAAATATCCATTTATTATATTTAACAATGTTTTAGGTATTTTAGCTAACATAAATCATTTTATCATATTTACGGAAAACACGTGCATAATATCAATGTACTTAATAAACATTAGACATGAAATAAGCCCAGTATTAATTACATTTTTTCCAACCCTTTTTTATTTAAATGTTTTTATTATGGTTATATGATAATTGTTAAACTTGAACATGCATCACATTACAATGGTACATAAATAACAATAACGCATTTGTTATTCGTGTGCACTGAAATATGTCTGTATTAATGTACAAGTGACAAAGCAAAATAATCCGATGAATGGAACAAACAAAATAATTGATATGCACCAATTTTCCAAAATTAATGTACAATTAATCATAATAGAATTTAAGAAAATCAATTACAAAATCAATAAACCAAAATATAGTTTGCATACAATTTGTTTTTAATTTAATACAGTTGTTGCATTCAAACAATGTTCGTTTCTTCATCGTTCCTGATGTAGTTGTTGCTGTTATTTTTTCAAGTGGTAATGCTTATTCTTCTCAGAAATTAGTTTCTGCTTTATTTGTGAAAAGAAAGATACGGGTTAAACAATGCCTATAATTCCACAAAAAAAAAAAAATCCAGTAAAAGAGCAGAGAAATCAGATGTCGCAGGTGTATTTAACAAATTATTATGTACACGTATGCACTGTTAAATGTAAAATATATATCAATATCATTTTCACTCGGTAAGTGTCAATAAAATGATGTTACAATTTTTAATTGTAAAGGTAAACAGACTATATCCACTACGTGTTCACTGAACCCGTACAATATCCCGCGTGTTAAGTATACTAGCAAATAATAAGTATTCTACTTTGCAGCCATAGTTCTTATTATGTACGTGTAGCAGTTCACTGGTAACGAAATTGTGTTTACAAATAGAATTTTCTTAGTACAATTTACTGGCATTTTTGGATTTATTTTCTTTATGATACATGAAGAGCAGATAAACGTTTTAAAAAGCCTTCGTCTTTGTCCGCCTTGAAACCAATTTCAAGTCCGTGTTCTAGATGTCGCTGTTGACCACGTCTGAATTTCCAAATCATGTGTCGGTGCGCACACGTGACAGAGAGGAGCCTGCGTCTCAAGGCCATTTTCAAATTTCATTGGTGAGATTGTCATGTGGTTGCAGAGAGACCCTCCGGGTTAAGCGGGATTGTTTTGCTAGATATGTCATCTTACAAAGGACATCTCTCTCTTCTTTAAAATCTCTTCAAAATGTCCTATCCCAACAGCTCTCCCACTGCTAACACTTTTTTGGTAGATTCTTTAATTGGGGGCTGTAGAACAGACAATTTCTATTCCAGCAGCAACATGTATATGCCATCCAGTGCAGAATTGGGAAGTTATGGAATGCAAACCTGTGGACTCTTGCCGTCTCTTGGCAAACGGGGGGAAGTAAACCACCATAATATTGGCATGAACGTGCACTCGTACATACCTCAGCTTGATAACTGGGCAGATCCGAATAGGTCTTGTCGAATAGAGCAAGTGTCTAACCAGATGCCCACTTGCACATTTTCCCAGAATATAAAAGAAGAAAGCAATTGCTGCATGTACTCCGACAAGAGAGCAAAGGTCAGCTCGTCCGAGATGCCCGCGTACTCCAATCTGATCTCCGAGGCGTGTACGGTGGACGGTCCAGAAATTCCGGTCCCGGGTTATTTCAGACTGAGTCAAACGTACACCACGGCTAAAAGTCAGCACTATAACCACGAGACCACCACCCCGAACACGTTGATGCAGCTGAACCGGCTGACTCCTAAACCCCACTCCGCGTCCTTTGTCGAGGCGGATAAAAAGGTGCCGGAGATTGAGGAGGAGGAGACGCGCAGCCCGAGTCCCGACAACACGGTGAGCTCTCAGGAGGAGAAGAGTAACACTGCCGAGGCGCCTGTCTCCAGCCCGGAATTGCCACACAAGGAAGCGAAAGGTGGGTACAATAAAAAGATTTAATCGCGTCGCGCTGTAATACGAACGCTCCAGCATCATAAAACCCAATATAAAACACAAACAACCCCGAAAGTCGTAATGTTTAATGAGAGGCTTACTCGGGTTGCAGTAAAAGACTTTACAGGAAACGGTGCCGCGCGCTAAAATTAAATAGCCTACCTTTTGTTGCGGTCCCTTTAATCTTTCTTTCTTTCTTTCTTTCTTTCTTTCTTTCTTTCTTTCTTTCTTTCTTTCTGTCTAGCTATATTTTTTTTGCAAAACAAGATATGTTTTTGGTTCATTTTAAGATTTATTGAAACATTTATCATTAATCAAGTCCATTTTCTTTTTTGCTGAACTTGATTTTAAAAACAAATAAATGTGTTTCAAGCAGTTACAAAAACGTATGGCTTCTTTGGAAAAAATGCATCTGTGATATTTGTAGGCTAACCTTTTCCAAAATCCACCTTTGCTATAGAATATTTTAAAATGTAAAATTGGCCAACTTACTACACAAACGAATGATCGAATGACGGTTAAAATATTGATTTTAAATTATTCTAATAAGAATAATAATAAAGGGTTTTGTATGTTATATTTTGGATGATCTGGGAAACCTTTTTCCGACATTTGCACTGAGTAGGTGGTCGATCAAGTTAAACTATTTTATATTAATATATATTTATATGTATTTGTTTGTTTTTATTGATTTGCCTTCTTTGTTTTTCAGAATGCAAAACGGATACACCAACAAGCAACTGGTTAACTGCGAAAAGTGGTAGGAAAAAAAGATGTCCATATACAAAGCACCAAACCTTGGAATTAGAAAAAGAGTTTTTATTCAACATGTACCTGACTCGAGAGCGCCGCCTAGAGATCAGTAAAAGCGTAAACCTCACCGACAGACAAGTGAAGATTTGGTTTCAAAACCGCAGGATGAAGCTGAAGAAGATGAGCAGAGAAAATCGAATCCGGGAACTTAATTCAAATCTCACCTTTTCGTGAACATGCAAACGAATGCATGCCCTTAAACAAATGACCTGTCTGCCTCTCTATATCTGTTCACGATGGCATAAGCTACACATTGATGCTGTAGAACATTGGACGTTTTTTTCTTTCTTTTCTCATTCAAATACTGTGATTGTTGCTATACGTCAAAATATTTTTTTTATTGTAGTTACTTGATGGTATTCAAGTATCGATATAAAACGTATGGATTGTGTATAGCCATTATGTTTCACAGGGTATGAAGTGGTCTTAAATTATAATACGTGACAGAAACACCAATTTGTGTTTGTTTTCATTGGAGAAAATATAGTGTCGCACAGGACAGCACTGAAAATCCTTGAAAACATGACTTTGGACCTGAAAGCACAGCTACCGTTTTTAAGCAAAGTGGAAGCCCGCCATCTTGTTAAAACTTGTACATTTACGTGAAATCTTACCATTGAAATTGTTCTGTATAGTAAATGTGAAATGTAATATTGAAATATGTACCGCTAGTGCATGTTTGTGGCATGTATCCTGTAATAAACTGTCTGTCAAAGTAACAGTTTGTGTGTAATAATGTTATATAAACCACACTATACTAAAAAGCACACAACAAAAATACCAAATAAACAATTAAACAAACAATAAAATCTATTAAACAACCCCTAAAAGATGCATGTCATTCTAATTAAAATACAGCAGGAACGTTCTGATCTTTGAAAAATTATAAGTAATATTGTCTTAAAAATTATTTTCATAATTATTATTACTTCATTTAAAAATGTTTGAACCTTGAGTTAGAGGATTGTATTGTCCAGGTTAATACCAAATACTATCAGGTTAAAATGCAGTATTTAAAAATAGGTCTTTAAACGGATGACAGTAACACGTTAAACTCGACCAAAGAAATTGAATCACACGCGCACACACACACACACACACACACACATACACACACACACATATATATATATATATATATATATATATATATATATATATATATATATATATATATATAATTTTTTGCATAAACAATCTGTATCAGAAAAATTTAAAATTACATTATATAAAAAACATATCATCTTAAAGTGAATTGTAGCTAAGAGAAGCTCTATTTCTTTCTTTCAATGGGTCCATACATAATATGTTTAAATAAGACAATTCAACAGTTATTGAAATTCACAAATTACATTTATGCATTTATGCTCCAATGTGTATTTGTCTTATTATAAAATGTCGACAGATTATGTGTTGACAGATTCATTATAAGTGGACTAAAGTGGACTAATAGTATTATTAAGTTTACATTTTGCTATCTTTCAAAAGTTCTGAATGGTGATCAAAACGCATGTTATCGGCGGGGTGATGATGGACCGAAGTTTTATTAGTGGTCTTCCATTAAATGCAGTCATATAAACATATTTTACTTTGTAACGCGACGTGTCCGTTTTATTAAAAGCACATTAATGCATATCCAAATGCACCTCATAAAGATTTTTATTGATAGACATAAACACGTTATGACTTTCTTTTTAATAAATACAAATCGGGATACAAACAGGTTCTGTGCAAAACTTAGGAGATTTAGAAATACAGGTTTTTAACCTTTTTGTATTTTTTTTAAGAAACACAGGCAGTTTGTTAAATATGAGAATCCGCCAAGAAACGGCATGTTGTTTTACAGCATGTTATTGCATTTATTTTACGAGGACTTAAAACTCAGTTCACTATTAAATAACCTACTTTACAAGACTGGAATATGGGATATATCTCATGAAGAGATCTTGTAAGATTTTACACTCAGCTGGTATAATTTGGCATGCAGACACAATAAATTTGAGAGGAGATCGTGGGATAAATGTGTGTTTTAATCTTGCTTGTTAAAAAAAAAATAGTCCGGGGCCTCCTCCATTTTAGCAGTGAAGTAAAACATTAAAAAAATGGGCAGAAAAATGCACCACTATATCAATTCTTAGAAAAAGAAAATTATCTATAATTCTCGCTGTATATATATATATATATATATCTTTAACTTTAATCAAAATGCAATATCAACCATACCGTTATCAGCGGATTGATTTACTCTCTGTATTGGTAAATATGATCACGTGATTCATGTAACCAATCACTGAAGTTGAAGCCAGCAAAAATACTATGATTGTTCGGAGGCAAGGTTTCCGTAACAGTGTAACCTTTTATATGACTACGAGGGGATCCAAAAATGTCGACAAGTTCAGCTCTGAGCAACTATTATGTGGACTCTATAATGGGACACGAGACGGAGGACGTGTACGGTGCGCGTTATGTTCAAAGCCCGCACTCGGCGGCTGCTAGGCCGTCAGGTGTAGGGGAAAATGCGGATTTTTCTTCCTGTAGCTTTGCTCCCAAGGCAGCCGTGTTTCCTACGTCCTGGTCCTCGGTTCATCCGCCGTCCACAGCTACGGTGTCCGGAATTTACCATCCATACATGCACCAGTCCCACATCGCATGTGCAGATAACAGATACGTGCGTTCCTGGGTAGATCCGATCTCGAACCACATCTCCTTTTCTGGGTTTCATTCGAGTAATCGTCAGAGCGGGACAAAGGCGGAAATTTTACCGCCGAAAAGGACTGAGAGCTCTGCGTTCGGCCCTGATACTCCACCGGCCCCAGACTACAGCTGTAGCGCTTTAGCCGAGTGTGTACAGAAAGCTACCAAAGACACCGCTGAAAAAAATATTCCCAACCAAAACGAGCCCAAAGAGGAGAAACATCAACAACAACAACTTGACCCAAGTAAGTAAAAGAAATTGCCCTGTGATTTACAACCGCCAAAACTGTACGAGCAGGGTGTGTAAAGCTGGAGGTTTTACTAACCAATAAAAGTGTCTGAACTCTTACCGCCGGTCTAAAGAAATGTACGAAGCCGTAAACCTATATTTAAAACAGGATTTACTAATAATAGCATCTACGCCATCAATTAGTGCTGTTAAAAAAATTGATTATTAAGATCAAGGAAATAAAATCAGAAATCTTTTTTTATATAG
Organism: Silurus meridionalis; assembly: GCF_014805685.1. Classification (NCBI taxonomy): domain Eukaryota; kingdom Metazoa; phylum Chordata; class Actinopteri; order Siluriformes; family Siluridae; genus Silurus; species Silurus meridionalis. Next base: position 18,814,473 of record NC_060886.1, read on the forward strand.
CGCAACTATTTTTGATTGTCGTTTTTCCAGCTATTTATTGCTTGTGTAACCTTGGATTTATTGGGTTATTCATTCTTTTACAGGCAACCCAGCAGCAAACTGGATTCATGCACGTTCAACGAGAAAGAAACGATGTCCATATACAAAATACCAAACACTGGAACTGGAAAAGGAATTTCTTTATAACATGTATTTGACGAGAGATCGCCGTTACGAAGTTGCACGGATTCTGAATTTGACGGAGAGGCAGGTGAAGATCTGGTTCCAGAACAGAAGAATGAAAATGAAGAAGATGAACAGAGAGAGGGGAAGCCAGGAGCCTCAGTGAATAATACTGCGGGCAGCGCGCCGCGCCAAGTGTCCTCTATGTATATGAGTAATATGTTACCTTTAGATCGAGGTTATCAGAGCCTCACTGGTTTATGTTCTTGTGTGTCTTTGTGAAATTATTTTATGAAAAAAAACACAATCTTACATTCTGATTATTTTGGATCGGATGTACAGAGAGTCTTAAAATAATTATGATTTGTTCATTCTTGAAACAAATGTTGAAAATGGTGTGCACGCAGGTAAAGTACACGCACTAGTTATGTTAAATGCAATCTGGAATGTGTTTGTTAGTGTACACTTAAATAAATGTTAAGTGTGTACAGCACACTGATTTGAGGAACAGTATTCAGTACCAGGCCGTGCTGCTTTCCCTAGTTGGCTGTAGTAACGTAGTATTAATGAAGTAGGTATATTATGGTGTATGTCTGCATATGAAAACAAGTTTAGAGACTTAACAGGATTTTGCAAGATGAATTTTGAAAAGAAAATGTCGTTGAGGATTAGTTTATTATAAATGAGATACAGGAGGTCTAACTACCTAGCTGAGTGCTGGTTTTGGGCAGATATTAATTTAACACTACCATGTATAATAAATGCATCTATCTATGTCCATATATTGAAAGTTATGGAAAGTATTGGGTGCTTATTTGTATTTTAACAGCGTATAACATTTTATCTTTTTTTCTGAAAATGCTGCACTTAAAAGTATTTTATACGTCTAAAATATTCACAAAATATAACTGAGAATAAATCTCGTTTTGGGAAATAAGATTGTGGACCAGTTTAGACCGCTGCAAATCTTTTTTATTTTATTTTATTTTTATTATTATTATTATTCTAGGGTGAGAAAAATGTTCAACGAAATAAACTCAGTTAGTGTTTGGACTGCACACTTTGTGTGTTGCTCTGTTGAAAGTAAAAAAATAAAATGTTTAGTGTTAGAGGATAAAAATAAGACTAATAAAACTGCACAAAAAAAAGTGTTGTTGAGAACCCCAATTTATTTTGAAACCTTACTTTAGAATTACTTTAAAGCAGGAAGAGACTGGGTCCAATAAAGCCATAGAGAAGACTAGACGTCTGGTCTAAATGACTTTATGGTCTATGACAGTAATTGCACTCTGCTTTGAAAACGTTCTAGTTGGGTGTTTGCGTCTGTTGCTGACAACCAAAAATGCAGACACTTTTCTACGGGGTGTCTGGTCGATAAATTGTCTGTCGGTGAGACTAAAAGAAATCAACCCAAACACACGGAAAGTCAGGTTTATTCATCAAATGCATTTCCACTCATGGACTGCAAAACTTAACTTTGACTGTTGCCTAAAATTCAAGTTTTACTAATTAATGTACGAATTCTAGAAATTAATAAATCTGTCGTACTAGTGTTTACTTAGTGACCGAAAGAGATAACAACGTTATCAAAATATTCATCTATACAGTCACAAGCCAATTTAAATATTAGTTGAAATAATTTCATGGATAGGCAAAAATATTATTGCTGTATTCACAACTTCAAAGACTGCAAGGCCTGCTCCGGGCAAATCAGATAGCAAAAATATTTTAACCATATTTAGAGAGAAACGGCGTGTGTTTCAGTCAGTAGAGCCTGATATCAAAGAAGTACAGCTACCGCTAGAGGGCAATAAAGTTCTTCAAAAATGTGGGTATGGGGCGCTGATTAAAAACGTTATTTGTGTCGAAGCATGCGCAGATGAACACAAACCACGTGCTTATCATTCTACATGAAAAGGCTGCTGTGCAAAATAGAGCACAGTATCTTCACTGAAATGATCACACACACACACACACACACACACACACACACACACACACACACATATATATATATATATATATATATATATATATATATATATATATATATATATAAATGTATGTATGTACATTTTTTCATTCATTTAACTCAGAATGAATTATATATATATATATATATATATATATATATATATATATATATATATATATATATATATATATATATATATATTATTATTATTATTATTATTATTATTATTATTATATTATTTTATTTTATTTTATTTTATTTTTTGTTAAATAAAATTACATCGGGCATAATACCCAGTAACCAGACCCAATCTTCATTGCTTTTACGATTATACTACAATATTGGTTACTATTTATTAATGATTGCTGCTTTTTATTCTTTAGGTAAAAAAGATTGCTGCTATATTTCTGACGGAGTTTTCAATATAATTTGAAAATTGTGAAAATTAAAATGACGTAAAATAATTATATTATTGAGTTTATAGGTTTTTTAATATTAAAACTAGCTTTAAATTCGAATTTAGAAGAACATGCAACCTCAATAGTACTTTAAAAAAAGAAATTTTGATGCGTGTATGCGTATTGTAATTTGGCAGAATTGCTTCAAATAGCGGCCTTGGTCCCCGAATTGCTTTACTAAAGATTCTTCATTTATATTTAATACCTTTGACAATAACAATCTATAATGAAAAGGTGATTCACGTTTGCGGCATTTAGTAAAGGTAAATCACTTCTTTCCTTATGAATTGTTATTGTCAAAAGTATTAAATATTAAAAAAAAAGAATCTTCAGTAGAGCAAAATTGCTAATACAGTTTGTTGACTGAGTTTAGGACAAACTGAAACAGGCAAGATATTTTTCTCCTGTGGGACAAGGTGTGGTGTGATGATACTGGTTCTATCAATCTTAGAAGCTCTCGCATTTTTTTTTCTCTTTATAGGCGAGAGCAGCAAGTTATCATACGAAATCTGGTGGAATTACGTGCCATGGTCAAAGCTCTAAATTTTACGGAGACTATAAGTTTAAAAGACAGAAGCTCTTTACGACACAGCTAGAGGCTGTACTGCTACAATAGTCCAACTGTAAATCGCGCGCTGGTAAAACGGCCGCCTAAATCAGCGCTCGCCTCATTCTCACACGTTCTCTTGCTTCAGCCCCCAAGGTCGGCTGTCATTAAATCCACTCCCAAATACCACCGCTATCCAAATTACTTTACTTTTGCTGATACCGCACATCCCTATATAAGTAATCCTGCAAGTACCAGTGGCCAAATTACAGATAGTTTTAATCTGTGGAATGGAAACGGGCACATTATTTAGTTTCTTAAAAAGGTCATATCATCCTCAGAAATGTAAGCTCAGTTAAGTAGTGGGAAACAAAAACATTGTAACACACTTGCATGAGCCCACTGGCAGCAACAGTTCTGTCGGGTAGACAATTACCGGCAAACCACTTATGCTAAATACTAGTAAAAAATATAATGTTCTATTATTATTATTATTATTATTATTATTATTATTATTATTATTATTATTATTAGTAGTAGTAGTAGTAGTAGTAGTTTTATTATTATTATCATCATTATTATTATTATTATTATTATTATTATTATTATTATTATTATTATTATTATTATTATTATTATAATCATATTGGATGGCTATTGTAGCATTTTACCTTAAGAACTAGTAGTACAATATAACTGGTTTAATGCTAGTTAGTATTGTAACTTTTACTTTTAACTATTGTATTGTAGTTTTAACATTGACTCAGAATTGAAAAATAAAAAATTGCAAATAGAAATTGCAAAAATGCATACTATACACTGTAGTGCAATATATATTTCTATTTTGATGTTTAATCGACATTATTGTTTGAGAAAAGTAAATATTTGGACTCGGCCTTATGTGGATCCTATGAATATATCTGTGTAAGTGTGTGTGTGTGTGTGTGTGTGTGTGTGTGTGTGTGTGTGTGTGTGTGTGTGTTACAAAGGGTATATACTATATATCTATATCTATCTATCTATCTATCTATCTATCTATCTATCTATCTATCTATCTATCTATCTATCTATCTATCTATCTATCTATCTATCTATCTATCTATCTATATGTATGTGTGTGTGTGTGTGTGTGTGTGTGTGTGTGTGTGTGTGTGTGTGTGTGTGTGTGTGTTTATTGTTCTAACTGTTGTAACTAAGTGATTGAGTTTTAACATTAAAAGAACATGACTCGTCGTAGAAGTAGTGCAACCTCGGACCATATGCACAAGGGGATTTGCGCCAGCCCCAAATTCCTTTTTTGTTCGAAGACAATTTACAGCTTGGCAATAGAAATTTTTATGGGCCTGTATCGCCTGTCATTGGATGCCACTGGTCATGTGCAGGAGGCAAGCGTCTTCATGGCCCCCTTTCGTGATTTTTCAAGCGATTTTTTTTACCGCATTCTGCAGCTAAAGCGTTGTAACCCAAAGACATTTTCTCTGCTCGCATGTTTGTTTGTTTTTTGTTGTTGTTGTTTATTTCCAGAAAGCCTGAGTGAGACACAAGTATGGCCAAAGAGACATCCTAAAGCTTTATATCTGTCACCATGTGCTGTCCGACGCTAGAACCTATATACAGATTATATCTGGCAGCACAAAACACAAAAATTACTCAAAATATCGGCAAACGACAGAGAACAGAAGGCATGGATTATCCGGATTCGTTTGGTGAGTTAATTTTATATCACGCTATTCTGTTCTGATCAGCATTATCACATTACACATTACTCTGAGGCAAGAAATATACATTGCTTGAGCAACTAACACTAATAATCTGTCGCTAACCATTGAGAGTATTCTTTTCTTAAACACAATACTCATCTAAACACTACAGAGTTTATACAGAATATCATTAGTACTGTCTCTCATAAAATTTCGTTAATAATGATGGAATGATCTTGACAAGGTCATCTTTTGTTTAAATTAATTTTCATTGTCGATTTTATATAGTAACTGTCCTATTTTGGTAGACAATATTTCAAAATTATTTGGTATGTTTATAAGAACGATATAACAACAATTGTAATAAGTAATTATTATATCAGTCTCGATGATGATGATGGTAATGATGATTGTTGTTGTAGTAGTAGTTGTTGTTTGCTATTGGTAATTGAAACTTATTGTGAGTAATGTTATTAATAATGTTGGCATTATGTGTATAATTTATGTATTAAACATATATATTTAGAATATAATGAACTCTTATTTGAGATAGGTGATAGCTTGTGTCATTTATCTGAAATATTTCGTCTTCTATATACCATAAAAATCTGATTCTGAATATTGAAATTCAAACAAAACAAAAATATAATTTGTCTAATAAGAAATTCGATGCTGCAGTTGTGTAGTTTAATGTTCAATGTTCTTTTTCCAAACAAGACTGTGTAAGTTCTGTGGCCAGTTGGGTGCTGTGTAACAAAGACAGTATTTCACCAGTGGCTGACAAGACAGCTGCAAAACTATTTACAGCCTACTGCAATGCGGCAAGAAAAGGAGAGAAAGGCGTAGAATTAGAGGCATACTAAACAGTACACAAGCGCCTGTATCCAATCTTAATAGCCAAAATAACTTTTACTTTTGCAATTTCAATATATTCCTTAACACAAAACACACAATCTAGATATAGAAAAATAAAACCTTTATTAATAGTATTAAAATGTTAACAAGATTAAGATTTTAAGTATTATCTTGTAACGGTAATGATAATCAATATACTGAAAAAAATATAAACAAGGGATATATATAGTTTACAACCTTAATTAGTTATGCAAATACATATGGACATTTTTAAAACTGTTTTCTTACGTTAGTATATATGGCAGATTATAATGGCATTTGAATTTTTTGAATGATTGTATTTCTTTCAAAGAATTTATGAATCTATGAAATTCTTCGTTTAAGAGTTTTAATATCTACATTACGTCATCAATAAAGAGCGAAAAAAGACCCACTTACGCCAATAAGATAACAATACCCCTATCTACCGACAGTCGGCACTGTTGTTCAACACTCTTCTACCTTTTGGTCCTTCAACGTAACATGTAGTCGTATCACAGGGCCAAGTTGTGGTTGGTTGAAAAAAAGCATGTGACCTATCTATAGAGAATTACGACCCTGACGTGTAAAAGGAAACGTATTGAAGAGCTTAAAGGAATGAAACAAACTCTAAAAGCAAAGTCTAATGATGGAATAAAGCAGAAACAACATAGGCCTTAAATAGTATATGAATAATTTCTGTAGGACAAAGCAGGTTCTAAAGATCTGAATAAGGATGCTCGCGATGTGTTCGTCTTCACGATATTGCTCCTTTCTTATTTCAATTAAAATTATAATTAAATAGTATTCATTGTGATAGTGTGGTATAGTATTAAAAGTGGGTACTTGGGTCCAAGAAAACCATTAACTAAAATAGTTTTCTCAGGTATTGAATATACAAATGATAATGATAATAACCCAATGAAAAGAATAACTTTCATTAACAGAGTAATGTATATGAGTTTCCCAGTACAGTTTTACGTGAATATGAGTTTAGAAAATTCATAACCTTTCATAAAAAAACTTTTTAAAACGTAAAAGTAAATGTAACTAGGCATATTGGTTGCTTTTGAGGAAGGCAAACAGTCGCCATATGGAGAGATAATTTAGTTTTCAAAGGTTCTCACATTAGCTGTAGTGCTGTTCGCACCAGGGATGCATTTTATTGCTTTATTGGCTCAGATTTAGGAGTCAAATTTAAAGTGTGAAAAACACACTCACAGATGTTCTCAGGGTACGGACAACGATTGTTCTGGGATGTTTAACTAGCAAAATAAAGCAAATCATTAGTTTAACATGTATAAAATAGCATTTACCAATGTAAATAATGTATATATTTAGATTTAAAGATCATAACGTTGTTTTCTCCAGCATTCAAACTTCGTTTCCCGTCTAAGAAACAGGAATGCTTTTATTTCCTCTTGACATCAGCGTAATCTCCATTATTGAATAAGTGCAACTTTCAGGGTTATTTATGGCACCAGCGCGCTGTCATGAATGGCTGTGGGGAAGCACGTGATACCATTAAACTTTGTTTTATGACCAGGGAGTTGGCAAGCCAAAATATAATTCACGTTGTGTATTAGGAAGGCCTTGCAGACGTTTAGAAAAGATCACAGTGTTGGTACGGGAGCCCGAGTAAGTGCTGATTTAGTTTTGAACATGGATATCGACGCATCTCAGTGCGCATTACGTGATCAGAAAGTCCCACGAGGTAAGCGCGATTACTATAGTTGTCACTGAACTTGTGCGGGGTTGAATTGCTTTTGATTCGTTAACGTTGTATTTAAAAACTTTACATGTCGTTGCCAGTGTGGCTTGTTTGTAAATTGGTAATGTTAGTTCTCACAGAGTAGAAAAGTGTACTAAAAGTGTCGGCGTGAGTAGAATTTCTTTTCCGGATTTAATGCTTCTTTATCAAGGAAAGTAACCAGGGCCTCAAGGACAATGGCTACGATATAAAAGAGTGAAGAATTAAGATTAAAGAGGAAAAAAAAGATAGTGAGAGGAAAAATCTAGCATTTTTGTTTTCGTTTTGCTAGCTATTAATAACAATATATAGAGCATAGTTAAAACAACAATATTTGCTTGCTGAGATGAAATATGCGAGAACATATGAAACTATTTACCACTGTGTTTAAACCACATTGAATGAGTATTGAATTTAATAACATTGACGCAGCTACATGTTGTCTCGCACTGGCATACAAACTTAAGATAAATTAAAAAGAAAAACGAATACTTAGTAATCAATATTTGCATGACTTTAAACTCTAAAAGTAAGTAATTTTATTTTATTTATTATATATGCGCTCTAGCGCCCCCATCCCAACTACTCAACATGTAAATAGGCCAAATAATAAATAATAATAATATTAATTATTATTATTATTATTATTATTATTTTATATTTTTTTACCATTGTTGATTTGAATAAAATAATAATTGTACATGTAGAATAATTTATTTATGGTTTAGATGTGTATATATAGAAACAGGAATGCTTATATGTGTATATATATATATATATATATATATATATATATATATATATATATATATATATATATATATATATATATATATATATATATATATACATACACAGGGGGAAATTGCTAATTTCATATCGAGAGACGTTTGACAGTTCTGTTGACAACCCGTCTGTTTTTCTTTTATAATATCAGGCGACTAATTCAGGACTGATTTGTATTAATTAGAACGATAAATACGATTAATACGATTATATAAAAGCGACTATTTTAATGTCTGTATTTTAAATAGTTGTAGTTCAGTAGTAATTCACTTCGAAATTATTGCAAAATACTCCTGGTTCATGGTAAACGTTTGGACAGAGGTCACGACAAGCGTTGACTTTTCTCTCCTTTTGTTCATCAGTAACTCGGCTTTGACCCGCACAAGCAAGGTGAATCTCAGGTCAAGCTGTCTAATACATATTAAAATGCAAGACGCTTTTAAACTAGAAGATATTTTAACTCAAGATCAACTCCTATAGATTTCCTGCTGTATCTAATCACATTATTCGATAAAATTATGATTTGTATATTAGTATTAGAGATACACAGTTTATATCTAATTTAAATATATTACATATATTCGTTATTCATACAATTTTTTAATCTATGAACAGTAAAATTATATTAGAAAATGAGCTTAAACACTGGTTATTAGGAGGTCAAAAAGAATTCATGAAAACAAAAACCTGTGTGACGTGAGTTGTAAATGATTCTGGTTGACCTTTCGTCATTTCTTTTTTTTCTCTCTCTCTCTCTTTCTTTCTTTCTTTCTTTCTTTCTTTCTTTCTTTCTTTCTTTATCTATTTTTTTTTACTTATCATTGTCAATTGGAGGTTAAGTGAAAACTACTGATTTACTTTAATTGTACGGGCATGGATAATGTGTGAACAAATCTTAGAGTTTCTTCTGTGTGTTCCTATTTCCTCCGAACATACATTGAAATCTCGATTTAACTGGTTTTGTCTAGCAATCATTACATGAAATGTGCATGTTCAAATGGTACACGATGCAGTATTTTTTGTCAAAAGGGTTGTCTGATAAAAAAGCTGCACTGTTTATTATTAAAAAAAACATTTAAGTATGAAATTGGTTAAAGAGATATTCCATAAGTTATCAATGAAGGTGGCGTTTGTTTTTCTATATTGTGCTCTCTGCATTAACGGTTTTGTCACAAGCGCAACTGAACGTATATTTACATATATACCGTCGTCTATATATACCCTGTAGAACCGAATTTGTGTGAAAAAAATCACGGTCACAGATTCGATTCTAGGGGAGTATATGGTCGATGCAAAAACTTCGAACTTTTATCTTTCGTTTTGCTTTGCGTTTTATGGGCCATTGTGGGTTTTAAGTGTTGCTGTGTTGCTGTGGTCTAACAAATGGATAAGTTAAACAGACAGTTGATGAGTACGAGCAAAGTGTTATCCATGGTGTAGTGCATTTCGATTAAAAACGCGTTTGCTCTTAATCAAGTTGTTTTTAGCTTAAAAAAAAAAGCATTGACTCCCATTAAGACACTCAAGACATTGGCGTTATTGTTTATTTCCATTATACTCAGAAACACATTCCTACACTTGAATGTATGACCCTCTAAGATATCATATTTGCTATTGTACTTCATAATGTATGGGATTATCCATGGAAGGTTTAGCTTCTAGTGTGCTCGTAACCATAGAATCATCACCTTCCAGTTGTGCTATTTGGTGTTTGATTATTGATTGGCACGCTGCATTGATGTCCATCCACAGCGCTCCATAGAATCCACTGAATGAGTGTGTAAGCCAATTGGGCGATGAGACTCCTGTAACTTCTGAATGACCTCTTCATCACAAAGACGGTCTCAGTCAATTGTCTATCGGCTTTATGCCGCACTTTTTGCAGAAGAGGTGACATATTTTGTTTTTTATTTGTTTACCAGATAGAATTTTTGGATTCAGTTTGATTTTATGGTTTCAATGTATCATTCATTAATATGAATATTACTGTGTTTTCAAATGATGATAATAATAATAAATGACAATAACGTCAGTTAATTTTGTTTCTGAAAAAAGAGAAAAGCGAAGCTGTTCATTTTTAGGTTAGTTTTCAACGTTTGTATGCAGTACACAAGCTAAGCCAATACACTGTATAATCAATTAATCCAGCTGATGAAATTATGCAAAGTTTGTTAAATTCTGCTGCTAGGTGTGTATGGCTTTTTACCCGCTAATAGACTCCCTTCACCTCCATTGGCCAAATCCGGTCACATGGGTGACTAACTTTATTCAGTTGACAGCAAGTAGGAGGGCTTTATGGAGGGAGGAAAAAAGACAACTAGAGAAAAATTAGTATTTTCTACCTTCAGAAATTAATGGCCATGAGTTCGTACATGGTAAACTCCAAATATGTGGATCCCAAATTTCCTCCATGCGAAGAGTATTCGCAGAACAGTTATATACCTGAGCAGGGCTCTGGATACTACAGTCCATCGCGGGACACTGATTTCCAGCATCCAGGGATCTACTCACGTTCAAACTACTCGGAGCAGCCCTACAGTTGTAATACTGTGCATGGCTCAACACAACCGTCGCGGGGTCATGTGCAGGAGCAAGGCAGCCATCCTGGATCTTTATCCTCTCAAAGCGAGCAGTGCTCTCCGATTCAAATATCTGGCCCGAGGACTTGTGACCAACAACAAAACACAAAGAATCAGAACGGGACAACCAGGCAACCTGCAATAGTTTATCCCTGGATGAAGAAAGTCCATGTCAATACGGGTAAGCTTCGTTCAGTTATACTGTCGTTTTCAGCTATATTTAAATTCCGCTAGGCCCATATGAGATACGCAAAAATTATTCGGTGAAATATTTATGGTTTCTTGTGAAGGGGCCGCCAATTACA